>NC_048595.1:455105372-455262872 GCF_003668045.3 Cricetulus griseus
TGTCAGCTATCTTTTTTTCCTTTTTCTTTTTTCCTTTTTGAGACAGGGTTAAGTTTTCATAGCCTTGGTTGTCCTGGAAATTGCTTTGTAGTCCAGGCTGGACTCGAACTCACAGTGTTCCACCTGCCTCTGCCTCTAGAGTGCTGGATAGCAATGCCTGGGCTAGCACTGCCTGGCACTGGCAGCCTCTATAACAACCTGCTCTGGAAAGTGATGCAGGGGCCATGGGTTATGGTTAGGAGGGGGAAACATGGCTGCATATGCCCAACCCTAGCCCTCTTGCTGGAGCTGTCGTGTAAGATGATCACTTGGTCCCTTCTTATCCAGGTGTGGGACAGGCATCTTGCTAGAGTCACAACACAATGCTTTTCAACTGTCAGTATTGGGAGGACAAGGGTATTCAGTGTGGGCAGCCGGGAAGGGGCATCAGTGCAAGGAAGAAATCTGATCAACAAGTTGATTGCACTCACGTGGCCCCAATAGCTTGAGCCATCCTTATTTAATACTTTAACAATTTTTTTTAACACCAGGAACACATGACCAGTTTTATTATTGGCTCCTATTTTTGACTTTTAAGAAATGCATCCTGGCCAGGCATTAGTGGCATACGCCTTTAATCCCAGCACTTGGGACACAGAGGCAGGTGGATCTCTGTGAGTTCGAGGCCAGCCTTGTCTCCAGAGCGAGTGCCAGGACAGGCTCCAAAGCTACACAGAGAAACCCTGTCTCGAAAAACCAAAAAAAAAAAAAAAAAAAAAAAAAAAAAAAAAAAAAAAAAAAAAAGAAAGAAAGAAAGAAAGAAAGAAATGCACCCTGTTTTAAGAAATACATCTAACTCCTCATTGTTCCCCTTTATGCTTCTCCAAACACCTTCCCACCCCCTATGGAACCTCATTCAAGACCTAGAGTTCAGCATTTTTGCAGGTTTAACTAAATCAGCTGGCAGCTCCTTGAGGTTAGAAAGTTAAAAAGTAATAGACATTGCTTTAAGGAAAACAATATTAAGCTGGACAATTCTTTCACCTCTGTAAGATGTGCTTTTCTTCATTTCCCTGGCCCACAAGAGGGACCCATGTCTAAATCGTTGTGTAAATGGTAGCCTTTGATAAGGCTCTCTTTTCCCACATCACCATACCATTGCTCTTTCACCAATATAAGATCCCAGGTGTGGTAGACCATGTTTACATTGTGTTCGTTCCTGGGAGCATACCGGATCCTACCATGGATTCTATACGCTTGGAATCCAGGGAACTTCCTCCCAGCAGTTGGCACTGTGTGTATTCCTGAGGTTTTCCCCCTTTTCTGTCTGCATGCCTTATCTCCTTTCCAGAACTGTGAGACATGGCTAATGTTCCAAGTGTTCTTACCTGTCTCTATTTAGTCAGAAAAATCCCAGTTTGTAATTCCACATAAGAAATCTGAGACCATTATGCTCCCTGCTGAATCTGAGGAAATCACGCAGCTGTTGCATGTGTGATTGACAAAGTAAACCTAAACACTGCACAAAGAATCAGTACTATAATGAGAGAAAAGAGAGAGAAAAGAGCCCATAAACTGCATGAACTCTGCAGTGGAGTCCTGTTGAACAGGCATTCATACACTGGCCCCAACCTGACTGTATGGCTCCCAACACTGAGACTGTCCCTGTGACTGAGTCACCATACACCGTGTCCTCGTGGGGAAAAGGAAAACAAGGATGAATAAGGCCTCTCCTGAGGTTGAGAACCCTGGGCCACACACCAGCCAGTCAGGACTCATAGGAAACAGCCACTTTGAAGCCTACTGGACATGCCCCAGACTCCAAGCCCTGACTTTCTTTTTAGAACAGCCTGCCCATAAGACACACCGTTTTGGTATTCTCAAGGACACCACCTTGGCATACAGTCCGGACCTCGGTCACCTCTCATGACTCTCTCCCTTTGTGTAACACATTCAGACAGTTGCCAAGTCCAGTGTCGGAACAGAGCCCTAGGGTGACCCAGCTCTCACTGCACAGCTGGGGTGGCCGGCTTTGCTTTGCAGCCTTGCAGCCATTCTTCTTCTCGTCCTTATACTTCCCTGGTAAACTCAGACCTGGGGAATGTTATCCCAGGATGACCTTCCCCTTGTCAGTCTTCACAGCTTCCATCATCATGACCTTGGCATTTTCAGGTGAGCCCAGGCACCAACTCCACCCATTGCACACAGCAGCTAAACCATACCTCATTTGTTTCCTGAACTGGTCCAGGGCTCACCTATACCCTGCTTAGGAGACTTACTCCATCTCTCAATTTCCCAGGGTCCCCTTAGTGAGATGGCACTTGGAAGGAGAACAGAGTTCCAAGATCCTCTCTGGAGCATTCTGTTGGATATTAGCCATTGAGACACACACATAGGGAGCTGGTCTTTGTGGAGCCTCACACCCTCTAGGGATGTGAAGCGTGAGACTGGGATTCCTCTCAAGTGGCAGTAACCCACGCTTTCTCGTAGTGTGCAGTGTGCTGTGTGTTTCTAAATGTTACATGGGTGCTTCCCTTCTCCTGTAGATCTGAGCTGGCTGCAGAACTACATGTGCTGGCAGACCAGCGTGTTCAAAGGGAAGTAACCCACTTCTTCTGGCCCAATGGAGAGCCATTGGCCACCTGACTGCAAATTCTTTCTGCTGCCTGGAGATGTCAGACACCTGTGAGTTTATCATATGGAGAGCCAGTGGGCTACAGGGCAGCTGGGGTGTCTGATGCAGAAGTGCCCCCAGTTCCTGCTCACTCTGCCCTCGTCCCTACCTACTCCTGCTCTCTGGCTTCACAGATGACCTGCAACATTTGAGCTTTTATGTCCTTGCATGCTTTTAATGTCCTGTGTGGCAATATGTAGACATTCATGATGCTCAGATAAGATAATTAAAAGTACACAGACACCGAGAGCTTGGGCTTCGGGCCAAAAGGGAAACAAGAAGAAATCACCCAACGGAATTCATCTTGCCTTTGCAGATTTCTCTGGGCTTTTTCCAGAAGAGGAAAAAAGTAGGAAGTGACATCCAGGCCGGAAGCAAGCTCGGCTTGAGGACCTATACCGACCAACACCTGGCCTTGGCAAAGCCAGAGCCTCCCCTGTGGTCTGGATTGTAGGGAGCCGTCCCTGCATTCTCCATTACAAGATGGCGCCTGCATCCGGCAGGCACCGAATGTAAACAAGATTATTGCGCAGGCGCTGGGTAAATTTCCATTCCTTGATCTCTGCCTATTCCGTGGCGTCATATGGCCGGATGAGCTACAGCCAATCATAGGGTGACACGTCCCAGGCGGCGGCTGCCAGCCTTTATTAGGGGACGGGATTCTTGGCTCAGTGTCTCCGCTCTGGTAAGCTTATGCTCTCCTCTCAAGACGCATTAAAGCTTTCCTGCAGAAGGATCCGAGTGTCCCGTGTATGATTTCTTGCTGGCGAGAAATACAGAGCACGCGCGGGACATATGGTGCCGAAACCCGGGAACATGTGAACATTTCCAGCACCTCGGAGACCCCTCTAACGAGGCGGATTCAGAACTGCAGGGTGGTAAATTCGGAGAGGTATGATTTTTCTGGACTTTGGCTTGGGAATGTTGCTATTGTGGGAGGTTAATATAGAGGCTTCTATGCTTTTACTAGGAGCTATTTTGACTTTTCTCACTGTTGTAGCAATCTTAAAGAAGTCCAGAATTACATATCAGAAACCGAATGTGGTGAGAGATGGGGCGCGCCTAACAATAAAATATAAGAAAAAAGGACCTCCCGGGATGTCTAGTGACAAGGGAGTGAATAATTTGTTAAGAGAAACAGCAATAAATAAGAAAAAAGGACCTCCTGGAATGTCTACTGACAAGGGAGTGAATAATTTGTTAGATGATTCTGTAAATAAGTTTAAAGCTTTAAATCTTGATAGCTCTAATGACTCTAAAAGCTCAAGAGATGGGGTTTTGGAAGGAACAGCTCAGCTGGATGAGGGAGAGACAGAAAAGGAGGGAGAGAAAATAGGGAATAACCGGTCACACCCCGGTAAATTTAAGAGAAATAAAGACTTAAAACCTAGCCTCTGCCCTGCAACGAAACTGGAAGCCTTGGAGCTGAACAGCTCAGACTCTGAGATTTTAGACTCTAGCAAGGAAGCAGAGCTAGAGAAAGAAGCAACACGATACCACCCCGATAGATATCGGCTGCCAAAAATGCCAGCGGGTGTGCTTCCATCAGCACCCCCACTATTTGGTACCGACTCCTTTTTACCATCAGAGGAGCGGAGAAAATTACAGATGGCTTTCCCAGTCTTTGATAGGGGAAAAGGCCGTGCATGTTATTCAACACTGCTTGGAGGCCTGGGATGCCTGGGAAAAGCCTCATATCCTAAAGTTGCTCAAGTAATTTATGTATGCTTGTTTTAAAATGTTCTATTTCCTGGTACGGCCATTTTGTAGCTGGTCACATGACTGATGGTAGCCATTTTGCTAAAGTTAAGAAAAGGATACTTAGACCGCCATCTTAACTAAAGGTGACCCCATGGAAATTAGAAGTACCATCTTAGAAACAAGTTTTTCAGTTAAGATTTAAAATGTTAATGCTTCTATATATTACAGAAAGACCTTAAGGGAATTTAAATTTCTTTTTAAAACCAGTTTTCAAATGTTTGATTTTATTAATGTTTTTACTTAAAGAGCTTCAATTTAGAATTATTTTTAAGCAAAGCCTGACAATGTAAAGTTCTTGTTTTGTAAAAGATGCTAATCTATTATGTTGGTAGCACACACCTTTAAGCTCAGGGTGTTGGTGACACACGCCTTTAAGTTTTGGGCGTTGGCGGCATACGCCTTTAATCCCAACACTAGGGAGTAAGAGACAGATGGATCTTTATGAGTTCAAGGCCTGCCTGGTCTGGCAGATCAAATTCAAGGACAGGCTCCAAAGTCACAAAAAAAAAAAAAAAACCTGCCTCAAAAAGAAGTTAAGCTACTGTTTAAGGAAATTCAGCTGTATTACAGAAATAAGACTTTACCTAGCCACCTATGTGCTTCTTAAAAACAGATAATGGGCCGGCTTATACCTCTCAAAAGTTCCAGCACTTCTGCAGACAGATCTGACTGGCTTACCTTATAACCCTCAAGGACAAGGCATTGTGGAACGTGCCCATCGCACACTTAAGTCTTATTTAATCAAACAAAAGGAGGGAATGGGAGCATCCTTACCCTCGGTGCCAAGAGTTGCAATATCCATGGCACTCTTTACCCTTAATTTTCTAAACATTGATGCTCAGGGCCATACTGTGGCCAAGTGCCACATCTCAGAACCTAAAAGGCCAAAGGAAATGGTAAAATGGAAAGATGTCTTAACTGGTCTTTGGAGAGGCCCGAATCCTATTCTCATAAGATCCAGGGGAGCGATATGTGTTTTTCCACAGGATGAAGAGAATCCCCTGTGGATCCCGGAAAGACTCACCCAAAGAGCCCCTTTGGACCCTCAAAAGTCGGAACTCCACCCTCTCCCCGGGAGTTGAGAGCCGCTATTATCCAGATTAACTCCTGTCCTTGACGGAGAGATTGTCATCATGGATTGCTTCAGCTGTCTCCTATTTTAAGGAAATGGGTGGAGGTGGGATTGTTTGGTGCAGCCGTTTGCTGCGGATTGATGTTGCTTCTCTGGCTGGTCTGTAGGCTCAGGGCTCAAACTAAGAGAGACAAGGTGGTTATCGCCCAAGCGCTTGTAGCTTTGGAACAAGGGGCTTCCACTGATATTTGGCTAACTATGCTTAAGCAATAGGCCGCTGGCCAGACAGCTCTTGCACACCCGGAGCCTAGGCTCATTGCACAGGGTAGAGTGTCTGGTCTGGGCAGCCCAATGAGGGATGCTGAGCAAAGGCATCGCACAGAGTTGCCTATTATACAGGCTTCTCTGGGAGGTACGTTGACCTGCATAAGGGTTACCTGCCCTGAGACTCCCTTTCCCAGAAAAACGGCAGAGGACAGGTCGAGAGTGCTTCGGGTCAAGCTAACAGCCTAGTCGCGACTCTTGTACACAGTCTTAATATTTGATTGGGAAGGTACAACCTCTGCCTCTATCCCTCAACATATGGGTGACCTATTTGCTTGTAATAATATAAAGCCTTTTCATTAATTAATAAAAAAAGGGGGATCTGTAGGGAGCCGTCCCTGCATTCTCCATTACAAGATGGCGCCTGCATCCGGCAGGCACCGAATGTAAACAAGATTATTGCGCAGGCGCTGGGTAAATTTCCATTCCTTGATCTCTGCCTATTCCGTGGCGTCATATGGCCGGATGAGCTACAGCCAATCATAGGGTGACACGTCCCAGGCGGCGGCTGCCAGCCTTTATTAGGGGACGGGATTCTTGGCTCAGTGTCTCCGCTCTGGTAAGCTTATGCTCTCCTCTCAAGACGCATTAAAGCTTTCCTGCAGAAGGATCCGAGTGTCCCGTGTATGATTTCTTGCTGGCGAGAAATACAGAGCACGCGCGGGACACTGGATGGTGTGTTGCCTGCTGGAAGGGCCCTTGTCCCAGGAACTGCTACTGCTGGAGAGTGAATTCAACCTGAGGTCACAGAGCGGGAACACCCACCAGGACACCTGTAGACTGTGAGACTTCTTTTTTTTTTTTATTTCTAAAAATTTCATTTTATGTTCCAACCACAGTTCTCCCTCCCAACCCTCCTTTTACCCCCAATTGCCTCCTCCCACCCCACCTCACCTCCCCCTAGCCCATCCCCAGTCCACTCCTCCTCACAAGGAAGGGCTCCCTTGTGTCATCAACATAGTCAGGCTTAATAGTTTGCGGCAAGGCCTGGCCTTTCTCCCATGCATGAAGACTGAGCTTGGTGTCCCACCATGAGGAATGGGCTCCCACAAGCTGGCTCATAGTCCAAGCTTCACAGCTGGCTCCCACAATATGGAGAGCCTAGTTCAGTCCCCTGGAGTCTCCACAGTTGTAGGTCTAGAGGTCACGAGTTTCCACCATCGTGGTCCAGCTGTCTCTGTAGATTTCTCTATCATGATCTTAACTCCCTTGCTCACACAGCCCCTCCGCTCTCTCTTTGATTAGATTCCCAGAGCCTGGTGCTTGGTTGTGATTCCGTCTGGTCCCATCAATTAGTGATGACAGCTGGGTAGTCATCAATCTGACTGCAGGAGTAAGCCAGTTCGGGCATACTCTCTGCTACTGGCAGGAGTCTTTCCCTGGGTCTTCCTTGTGGATTCTCGGGAGTTACACTAGCACCAGGTTTCCCCTAAGCCTATAGGCGCTCTCTTTATTAAGATATCTCTTTGTCCTCTCAGAGGACAATTACAAGATTTAGGAGGAATGCTAATCGGCTTCCCCTAGCTCGGTGCCCACTGCCTGCATTTAGACTTTCTGACCTTGCCTGAGCTCTGACAGACGCGTTCATATCAGAATTCCAATTCCAAGAATACACTGGAGGATACTCTTGAACAACTAAGAGGACACCATGAAGACATGTTTTCATTATTGAAACCAACATCAGCAAATCCAGATGTTGGTGCCCAGCCGATTGTGGAAGACTGACCCAGCCAGTCTTCAAAATAGATCACCCGCTGGACCCAATTCAGAAGGATGGTCAGCAAAGGGTGCTGCCATGGGAATGACATCCATATTGCCAAACTGATTTGATTTGAATGTTTGTTCTAGGTTTGTGAACTCCTTAAATGAAGCAGATAGCAAAACTATACAAGATCAAGTTAACGCTGACCCAGAGGCAGCATCTGTGTTATTTAAAAGTTAAAATATCCATACCCTCCTCCTGGAATTCAAGTAAGGTATGTCTACACCCCTCACTACAAAGCATTTCTCCCCCATAAAACATTCAACTACCTTTACCGACAAGCACAGGGGCGATGAGGCCTGACCAGTTGGCAGCTCAAGGAGAAATGCTCTACCTGGCTACTCATTTGGAAAAGAAAAGGCCGTCAATCCCAGCGATGAAGAAGGAATATCTCCCCTGATGTGGGACGTGGGCTGCAGCCCATGGGCAAATAGCTGTGGGTGAGTTCCTACCTGAGAATGGTGTAGATCCCCAGCTCTTAGGAATATGTCAAGAAAGTGCCCTGCCATTTCCCTGTACATGGATGTTGTCAAAGTGCTCCAAAGTGACTGTGGAGTTGATGTAAATGAGCATGACTGAAACGGAGGCAGGGGCACATGAAGAGTGTAAGGACGCTGTTAGAATTGAAACAGATTCTGAGAACACTTGTATGGAATTTGCTGTAGCTTTGGGCTACCAAAGTGTTCAACAGGTCGTTGAGTCACACCTACTGGAGCTACTTCCAAACATCAAGGAGCGATGCAGCCCTCAGAAAATGCCATCTGCCCTTACAAATGATAGTTTTGTTTATGTGTACATTTTTACCTCAGGTGTAGTATTTCCTGGGTTTTGGTAGTTTTAATAAATATTGTTCTGGATAATTCACAGCTTTGTAATAAAACTAATCCTGATTTTGTAAAATAAATAAATAAATAAATAAATAAATAAATAAATGTGTTTTACTATATATTTAAAGTTATATTAATGTTTGATGGTGTGTTAACTCTTATGGTACAGGTGGTCATGTCTATCACGTACTGCAATTTGACACTGAGGAATTCCACGTTGTTTGTTGTTTATACTGTTGTATTTGCATGGGGCTTACCATAAGTCTTTGTGGGAGGGTGGACACAATGTTCTTGTTGAATTATAAGGACACAGTGTAATGCTTTGCAAAATCATGTTTCAATAAAAGCCAACTTTGGCTGTCAAAAAATCTATACAGATAAGACAAGACACTTTCAGAAAAGTGTCAGCATTGTTGTTCCTTGCCATTATGCTCCCCAAACCACTTGTCTATTCCCAAGCCTTGCTCCATCTCTGTTTTTTTGCCAGTTGCTCCTGTCCCACCTGTCCTGCTCACCCTCATGCATGGCTTCTGTCAATGACCTACTTGTGTTTAGCCGGCTGCCCAACTCATCTTCCTTGGGTGGTAGACCAGTCAGTCCTGTCTGATGGGCAACGAACTTTGTGAACATCTTGAAAGAAGAGTCCTTGTCCATCTGCAAAGTGATATTTATGGTTGGATCTTCCGGGAATCTCCTAGACATGGCAACTGAGGGGCTCAAGAGAAACACAGTAACTTGTTACATGCTATGGAATTACCTCCTTGCTGTATGCCACAGTGATGTCTTCAAACATCTGATGCTCTGGGGCGACTTAAATTTTGGAGCACCCATTTGGTACTGGGCAGCCTGGATACTCTTTTTATACAAGGCTGGGCTCAGGCCTGCCCATGCAGAGCTAAAAGAAATTCACTTTAGGTTGCATACATACCCAGGGCCTAAAGAAAAATCTTCTCAAGTCCTTGGCATTCCCGCAAACTTTCAACACCACTACATCTCAGGAATGATCATTTCCTTGTAGCTAACTTTTCAATCAGCCTTTCCTTTCACTTCCTTTTCTGTCCCATGTGCTTGCCGCCTCTTGGCCCGGATCCTGCTCCCCTCCGCAGAAGCTCCCTTCTCCACCAGGCTCTGCGACATTACAAAGCCTGGATGATGCTGCCAGGAGGGGTCTGCTGGCATGTGTCCTGGAGAGAAGCCGAGTGGGTTGTCGGATTTTCCTGAGGTCAAGGTCCCTGTCCATGGTGAGAAAGGTCAAGCACCCACAGTCTTGAATCAGTGGTCAGGCCTTCGCCACACTCTGGTCTACTGTGGAAGACAGCACAGGACAGGAAGCCTCATGCTTACTCGGCTTGCCTCTCACTACACCCCCACGGCTTCTCAACTCTGTACCTCATTGTGCAGCCAAAGGAGCAGGACAGGAGCAGTGTGTTATGAGTTCCTATGTCTGGACTGGATGATGCGTTGGGATTGCAATCAATGGATGACCTCTGTATTTCTATTTTCATCCCTGCCTGTAGTGTCACCAAGCCATGTGACTCCCTCCAGAGATCATTCCACCTTTTATCAACTGCAATAAACCCACCAACCAGGTACTAGAATCTATCTGCCATCTATAAGCCCTCATGCCCCAATCCTGGCTCAAGGAGGAGCTATGGCGTTCTGTGGAGGAATGGGCCCGTGCTGCTACAAGATGAACAGCATCTACACAACTTTTATCAAGATGTAGTAAGATGATCGCAGCACTTTGTTAAGTAATGTACAAAGGTGTTCCTGGCTACCCCATTTGGCAAGAGTGGGGCAGAAGGCTTCTGAAGTCTATTAAGAAATAAAAGGAGCTTGGGACAAGCCCTTTATTAGAAAAACACCAGCCAAACACAAGTCAGAGTGTGCCAGGAGCAGCAAGGTGGGGGGGGCAGAGAGAAGGGGCTCCCATGTGCTTTGCCATCCCTTAAGAACCTATCCCCCCCCCCCCCCCCGTCATCCTGACCTCACCTTGACCACGCCCTGACAGGCGTGGTCAGACACACCTGAAGCCAGCCCTTAGGAAGCGTGGTTATGGTGTCTCCCTACAATTCCCCTTTTAGTCTAAAAGAGGATTAAAACTTAACAGTGTAACGTAGCCAAAATTAACAATCATAAAGGTGAAATACAAGAAGATACAATAATCCGTTATTTCACATCCTAACTATGTCTATTGCGGCTAAGCCCTAAAGTCACCTCCTTCCAATCCCAACCCTAAACAATATGAAAATTATTCCTAACTAGGCTTACTCTACCCTAATAGACAATAATGGGGATGGGGGTGTAGCATCCTCCAACTTACTTCCTGCTGAAATGGGACAATGGTAGCCTTGTGGGGTCCTGTGGGAAGAAAATGTTAGTATAGTGAAAGTCTCTAACTGATTATCCAGTCCATGTTAGATGGGATTTGCTTGATTGAAGATCTAGGGTGAAATCCTCAACTTGATTGAAGTCAGTACTCAAAGCTGTGGTCAGAGTGTCAGGTGACACGGAGTAAGTTGGATCCAGTGCAGTGGAGGAGGTGTGGCCCAATTCCTTTTCTGGAGGGTCCAGGGTTTGCTGTCAGGCAGGTCTTCATTGGCTGTGTGGGACTTACATAAGTGTTAGCAGAGAAATGTTATCACGGAAAAATGATGATTGCGAGAGAGTGTACACTTTGAAGGAAAGAGCCAAGAAAGACAAAGACAGTCTCCAAATTCTTCTCTTGTTCTGTATTACATCAATTGGCTTCTAAAGTTTAGTTAAACAAGTGCTTGGATTTTAGGGGAGGAAAGTCAAATCCAACTCTAAATCCAGCATTGATTTACTCTAATAGGGACCAGGAAATAAAGAGAAATAGAGTTATTTGAGAGACAGCTGTAAAGTTTACCATATGGCGCGTTTCTTTTGTTTGATGGTTATAGCTACCTTCTCTTCTTAAACATCTACCCATGTAATGTTCTTGAACTTCTGGAAATGAGTTTTCCTGTGAAGATAGAAGCAAAACACTCCCCTTTCCTTTGGGAGGTTTCTATTTAGACAGTAAAATACCTGTCACTGCTCTTTGTCGAGAGGTTTGTCTTTTTCAACTTGGATCTTGATCAACTTTGATGGTATTCAAAGTTTTTCTTCTGTGGAAACAAATGACATGTATGTCCAGGCTTCCATACCGAGGTTAGTGCATCTTTGAAGTACACTGGTTGTTTCAGTTCAGCAGTTTTTCCTGTAGTCCAGTGTCTTTCTGCAGCGGTTTATCCTTTGCCATTGGCATCAAAAAACATTATGTAACCTATGTTTGGGGGGTTTTGACTTACTAGTTTGTCTATGGAGCATTTCCTTAAGTGTTCTATTAGATCTTTCAATCACTGCTTGTCCTGTAGGATTGTGTGGTATACCATTTGAATTACTGTTCCTTTTTTGTGGAGACATATGCTTGAGCATTGTCAGTTTTTATTTGGGCAGGTATACCCATAACTGCCATCACCTCTAGCAGGTGTGTAATAACAGAATCAGCTTTTTCAGAGTTGAGAGCAGTAGCCCATTGGAAACCTGAGAATGTGTCTATAGTATGATGCACATATTTCAATTTCTAAATTCTATAAAGTGAAAGACATCCATCTGCCAGATCTCATTCCTCCGAATGCCTTTAGGATTACAGCTGGCTGGCAGTGGAGTTTGGTTATAAAAGGAACAAGTAGGACAGTTTCTCACTATCTCCTTGGCTTGTTGCCAAGTGATGGTGAAATCCTTTTTTAAAACTTTGCTATTTACATGATTTTTTTTTGAAATTCTGAGGCTTCTAGCACAGTACCAATTAATAAACAATCAATCTCGTCATTACCTTGTGCTAGTGGGCCTGGTAGACCGGTATGGGATCTGATATGTGTAATATGTGTAATGTATAAAGGATTGCTTCTGTTTCTGATTGTTTTCTGAAATTGTAATAACAACAAGGTTAATTCTGTATTATCAGGAACGAATTCTGCAGTCTCTATGTGTAAGACGACTCTCTCTGTGCATATTGGGAATCAGTAACTATGTTAAGAGGTTCTGTAAAATCCATAAGCATCATGAGAATTGCATATAATTCTGCCTTCTGTACAGATGTATATGGACTTTGAACTACTTTATTTAACTCACCTGCTTTATAGCCAGCCTTACCTGATTTGTTAGCATCAGTGTAGAAGGTAAGAACTCCAGAAATGGGAGTTTGTCTGAAGAATCCAGACTGTCTTTTTTATGAGTTTAATTCTGTCAGTTTGGGGATAGTTGTTGCTATTTACCAATATTCATTATCCTTCCATAAGGAGGCAATTTCCTCATTAGTTAAAGGTACTATAATTTTTGCTGGATCTTTTCCAATCAGTTGATGAAGTCTTACTTTGCCTTTTAAAATCAAATCAGAAATCTTTTCTATATATGTCTTTAACTTTTATTCTGTTTATGTGGCAGAAATATCCACTCCAATATAGTGTCTTCCTGGATTGAATATCTTCCTGGATATTCTCTGGATGGCAAGATAATCAGAATACAGTCTAAATCAAGGTTTATCCGATCTACATATGCATCCAATATTCTGTTTTCTACCCATTGTAGTTCATTTTTTGCCTCAGCGGATAATATTTGTGGACTGTTTAGGTCCTTATCACCTTTAAGAGCCATTTTTACATGCGTTAAGTGATGACCTTCCACCCCAATAATTGTCTGTAATTGAGAAATTTCTCCTAGTAGTTTCTGAAGACTATTAAGAGTTTGATAACGATTCCTTCTAACTTGTACCTTCTGTGGCCTGATTCTTTGTAAGTCTTTCTTATAACCTAAATAGTTAATAGAATCTCCTCTTTGTATCTTTTCTGGGGCAATTTGTAACCCCCATCTAGGCAGAACTTCCTTCACCATGTCAAACATATGTTCCAAAGTTTCTTTATTGGAATCTGATAAAAGAATATCATCCATGTAATGATAAACGAGGGATAGTGAAAAATTTTTTATGAATTATTTCCAAAGGTTGTTGTACAAAGTGTTGACACAGAGTAGGACTATTTAGCATCCCCTGAGTTAAACCTTCCACTGATATCTTCCAACTGGCTATGAGTTATTAAGAGTTGGTACAGTAAATGCAAATTTCTCTCTATCACTTTCTTGTAATGGTATAATGAAAAAGCAGTCTTTCAGGTCAATAACTATAACCGACCATCCTTTGGAGCCCATTGGTTGAATTACCTTATTTATGGCTCTCAGGTCTGTCAGCATTCTCCAGTTACCTGACTTCTTTTTGATAAAAAATACAGGAGAATTCCAAGGACTGGTAGACTCCTCTATGTGTCCAGCCTCTAGCTATTCCTGTACTAACTTTTCTAGAGCCTCTAGCTTCTCAGAGGTCAAAGGCCATTGCCCTATCCAGACAGGTTCATCTGTAAGCCATTTTAATGGCAGGGCCTTTGGTTCCTCTGAAGGTCTATCATTTGTATTTAGTTTCTGTACAGCATGGATAGTTGGTAACCATTTTTCATAGCGTCTTACCTGATCCTTTCTACTGTCCAGCGATTCTCTATAATTCATATCTGACACTGGAGGGATGTTAATTTGAGTTTACCATTGCCATAAGAGATCACGAGCCCAGAGGATGGCAATATTTGCCGAGTAAGGTTTCAGTCTCCCTTTCTGTCCTTCCGGTCCAATGCAGACCACTGAGTGAACACTGTTGAACTCTAGATAGTGTTCCAATACCCAAAAATTGTACATTTGCTTCTCTGAGTGACCATTCTTTCGGCCAGGACTTGTGGGTAATAATAGTGATGTCAGTGCCTGTGTCCACTATCCTGTTAATAATTTTATCATTAATTTGTACCCGTAAGTGAGGGTGCTTGTCTTTGATTGAGGTCTGCCAAAATATGTGCTTTTCGTCTTGTCCAGTCTT
This sequence comes from Cricetulus griseus, assembly GCF_003668045.3. Classification (NCBI taxonomy): domain Eukaryota; kingdom Metazoa; phylum Chordata; class Mammalia; order Rodentia; family Cricetidae; genus Cricetulus; species Cricetulus griseus. The sequence goes on from NC_048595.1 coordinate 455,119,692, forward strand.
ACCTGATTCATTATCGCTAGCCAAGCTACCATCTATGGCATTGTCATCTTTCACAATAGATGAAGAACTATCTATTCGTCCTGTGACAGATTGTCTTCCACTGCTACTGGAAATGACTGGGCTTTTTTTGATATGGGGGCCTTCTTGAGTCCCCCTTCAGAGTTTCTCAGCCTCCATGGGTTCCCTTCCATGACCCTGGTCGATCTACACTCATTAATCCAGTGTCTGCCCTTACCACATCTCCTACACAATCCAGAAGGCAGTGGCCTTCCATGTGAGGGATCGTTAGAATTTCTTTGCCTACAGTTTCTCCTTACATGGCCCATTCTACCACAGCTGAAACATCTAGGTTCTTGACATCTTTGTGGTTTCCTGAGTGGGCTCTTCCTACCCGAGGCTCTGGTTCGTAGTAGTGATGAACCCTGGCCGGTGTTTCTCCTTCCCAAGCCCTTCCGTTATCATCTCTGGAACTCTTGGAAACCTCTTGGGACAGCTTCTCCTGCCCAGATTCCAGCATCTTGCACATTATAGTCGATGCGGGCTGTATGTAAAACCCATTCTTGTCATAAGCTATTGTATTTACAATCGAATGTCTTACTGCTGCATCTGTTACTTGGAAGTCTACTGCTCTGGTCAACAGGTCTAAGAAGTCCTTGAATAGTTCTGTTGGTCCCGGTATAAGATTCCAGTTGTTCCCATGTGTTTAGGGATGCTTTCCTGCATAGGGACAGCATATGGTTGTAGGGGAAGCTGCAGCCACGCCTTCTTAGGGGCTGGCTACAGGAGTACTTGGGCAGGCTTGTGAGGGCATGGTCAGAGTGAGTAGGGGGTCTGCTTTTCGGTTTCGGTTTCGCTCTCTCGCTTTTGCTGCTTGCTGTTCAGACTACCACCGGCTGGCTGGTTTGCTCTGTAAGTAAGGCTTTTCCCTATTAAATACCCTTATATTTCTACCTGACTCTGTATTGGTAATTTCCCAATATATCTGGTGTCAGAAGTGGGATATTGGAAACCCACACCCCATTTGGGACAGGTTGTGGGTTCCATCGGGCCCGTGGCCTAGGCCCGGAAAGCGCCCTCTCTCCACAGGCGTTCCCGGCTAGCAGCTGACCCACGGCAGCTGAGCTGCTCAGAACCATCCACCCAGTTTCTAGCTGCCTAGAGGTGAGTAAGTTTCGGCTTTCAGCAGAGGCTTCCCCTGGCCGCTGAATGGGAAAGCCAAAGCCGAAAAGCCGTATACTCTCTAAGATAAGCGCAGCCGTTTTTGTGACCTTTCTCCACTGCTGACCGACTGCTGCCAAATGCCTCGGAATAACTGAAGGCCTGTGCTACCTGCTGGTCAAATATATTTACTGCATCTGGAGTAGAAATCAGGTAAAATCATGGCGGAATATTTATCATTTGCTAAAATTGGTAATGTTTTTGCTTATTACGTGAATTCACTGTTTGAGGAGGATGCTAATTTGCCAATTACTGGCCTATATGCTGTCATGGCAGTTAGCTTGCTGGTACAAATAGTATTACTAGCCAGAGGACTCAGGAACAGGGACAGAAATAACCTCACCACCTGCTTGCAGGAAATAACAGCTTTACGCAATGAGGTTTTGGAAAACAGATTAGGTCAGACCACAATTGTGCAGCAAATGGAACAGAAATTGGATGATAAGCTTGGCTCTGTGTCCAATACACTAAAGACAGAGCTGTCTGATGAGATACAGTGTATTTATGATAAAATAAACACAGAGAGATCCTCCATGTCTGAGGCCTTAGAGGCTAGGCTGTCAGAAGACCATGACCAGCTAAAGAATATCTGTAGTCAGCTAGAAACTCAGATAGGGAATGTTACTCATCAACTAGATGCAACGGTGCAAAATACCCCTGGAAAGAAAATGGGCCACACCTCCTCGACTGCACTGGATCCAACTTGCTCCATTTCAACTGACACTCCAGCCAGAGGTTCGGGTACTGACTTCAATCAAGTTGAGGATTTCAAGCGAGATCTTCAATCAAGTGAATCCCATCTAACATGGACTGGATACTAACATTTTCTTTCTACAGGACCCCACATGACTATCATCGTCCCATTTCAGCAGGAAGTAACTTGGAGAATGCTATGCCCCCTTTACCCATTGTTGTCACTTAGGATAGTGTATATACCTAGTTAGGAATAGCTTCCTATTGTTTGTGGTTCGGTTTGGAAGGAGGTGTTCAGGCTTGGACACCTCTTTCAGATGACTTTAGGGTTTAGTTAAAATAGATAGTTAGGAGGTGACATAAGCAGATTGTTGTATCTTCTTATATTTTACCTTTATACTGTTAAGTTTTAATCCTCTTTTAGACTAAAAGGGGAATTGTAGGGGAAGCTGCAGCCACGCCTTCTTAGGGGCTGGCTACAGGAGTACCTGGGCAGGCTTGTGAGGGCATGGTCAGAGTGAGTAGGGGGTCTGCTTTTCGGTTTCGGTTTCGCTCTCGCTTTTGCTGCTTGCTGTTCAGACTACCACCGGCTGGCTGGTTTGCTCTGTAAGTAAGGCTTTTCCCTATTAAATACCCTTATATTTCTACCTGACTCCGTATTGGTAATTTCCTACTATATATGGTCATCATATTCAGCCTGACCCTGTGGGTCAGCATAAATACCCTCACCCAGGATCATTTCGGCATCATGGCCATCTCTAATGGCTTGACACTCAAGAAGCTTTTCTTCCTCTCTGATCAATGCCTTCCATTCGATTTGACAAGAATTCTCAAGTACAGCTGACACCAGTCCTACTCAATCTGTGGGTGTCACTCTGTTAAAGGTGGCCCATGAATGTAATAGCTGTTTTATGTATGGGCTATGAAGACCATACGAGACAACTGATTCTTTAATATGCTTAAGATCCTTCAGCTGTAAGGGTACCATACATAAGCCACCTGTCCCTGGAAGTGTTTTTTAGTTGGTAGCTTTTTTACAAATGTTGCTGGGTAGGCCAATGGTGTATGTGTAACGACTTTAGAATGATTGAAATACCTGGGTGGAGTAGGTGTCTTAGAGTTGAGTGATTCTGTCTCCTCGTCATTCCAACGATCCTTGAGCCTAGTAACAATATCCTCATGAATAGTTTCTATCTCCTTAATCATAAAAGATTGTAGGCATGATAGCAAATCCGTGAATTGCCGTGACTGCTCTTCTATATGGTTTTCTGGGTGTTTAATACGTTAGTCTCTAGCTAGCATCTGGGTGGCATGGAAACTGCCATCTAGGAATTGAAATTTAGACTCAAGGTCATGATTTGCCTCAGCAATCGACCTGATGGACCTTTCTAGTTTGTCAGCTCTGTTCTCTAATTCATTTTGCAAACATTTGAGACTAGATTCAACTGTATTATCTACTCTCTTGTATTTTTCAGCCATTGATTTAATGGCATTATCCAATTGTTTAAACCTACCCTGGGTATCCTGCATCTTGGAATCCAGATTAGCAGACCTAACATCTAGCTTCTGTTCTACGTGCTGCATTAACGTATCATGGGTCAGTCTGGACTCCAAAACCTGATCATGTAAAGCTTGCATGTCCTGTAAGTAGGTGGTGAAATTAACTTTATCCCTGTTTCTGAGGGCTCTGGCTAGTGATAATGCATCCATTAGAACGCTAACAGCTAGTAAGGCATATAGGCCAATTATTGGCAGATAAACCTCTTCCTCAAACATTGAATTTACATATACATAAGAAGTGAAAATGAGGCCGGGTGTTGGTGGCACGCACTTTTAATCCCAGCACTCAGGAGGCAGAGGCAGGTGGATCTCTGTGAGTTTGAGGCCAGCCTGGTCTCCAGAGCGAGTGCCAGGATAGGCTCCAAAGCTACACAGAGAAGCCCTGTCTCGAAAAACCATAAAAAAAAAGAAGAAAGAAAAAAAAGTGAAAATGTTACCAATTGAGGTGAATGATATTCGGCCATATTTACCAGTCAGTGTCTACTCCAGATGCGGTAACCACTTTTGACCAGCAGGTGGCAGAAGTGGCACAGGTGGCGCAGGTTTTCAGTAGCAGTTGTTTTGAGATGGACCTGAAAAGTTCTAAAAGCCTACAGAATGAGTTAAGAACAGATTGGGGGGGGGGGTGGGAGTTAGTAGGTATGGGAAAACCTTCGAACCAAACCTGGTGGAGACCTGGTGGCAGATGTAGCTGGACAGGGGCTCCTGGCTGAGATGGCGCAGTGGGCAGTGAAGCTTCAGGACCGGGAGTTATGAGGGCGGGCGGGGATACGGCAATGAGCGCTCTCTGTGGGGCAAAGGCGGCAGGCGGGAGAGCAGGAGGGCGGGCGGGGATACGGCAATGAGCACTCTCTGTGGGGCAAAGGCGGCAGGCGGGAGAGCAGGAGGGCGGGCGGACCAGCCACGCAGCTCTGGATTCCCGGCACAGGCGTGCACACAGGTATGTGTTGGTTGCAGCTCATGGCCTCTGGAGCATGTACATGGCTAGCAATAAATGAGCCCCCAGTTGCAGCGGTGATATTTTAATATATATATATCTCATAAACTAAATAGAAAACTCCCAAAGGAAAGGGAAAAGTTTAGCTTCTATCTTCACAGGAAAACTCATCCCAGAAGTCCAAGAACACTACATGGGTAGATGCTTAAGAAGAGAAGGTAGCTATAACCATCAAACAAAAGAAACGCGCCATATGGTAAACTTTACAGCTGTCTCTCAAATAACTCTATTTCCCTTAATTTCCTAGTCCCTATTCAAGTAAATCAATGCTGGATTTAGAGTTGGATTTGACTTTCCTCCCCTAAAATCCAAGCACTTGTTTAACTAAACTTTAGAGTTTCTATATTGTATAAAGAAGCCAATTGATACAATACAGAACGAAAGAAGAACTTGGGGACTGTCTTTGTTTTTCTTGGCTCTTTCCTTCAAAGTGTACACTCTCTCGCAATCATTTTTCCGTTGTAACATTTCTCTGCTAACACTTATGTAAGTCCCACACAGCCAATGAAGACCTGCCTGACAGCAAACCCTGGACCCTCCAGAAAAGGAATTGGGCCACACCTCCTCCACTGCACTGGATCCAACTTACTCCGTGTCACCTGACACTCTGACCACAGCTTTGAGTACTGACTTCAATCAAGTTGAGGATTTCAACCTAGATCTTCAATCAAGCAAATCCCATCTAACATGGACTAGATATAACCCATTAGAGACTTTCACTATACTAACATTTTCTTCCCACAGGACCCCACAAGGCTACCATTGTCCCATTTCAGCAGGAAGGAACTTGGAGGATGCTACACCCCCATCCCCCATTATTGTCAATTAGGGCAGTGTAAGCCTAGTTAGGAATAACTTTCCTATTGTTTAGGGTTGGGATTGGAAGCAGGTGACGTTAGGGCTATGTCTATATGACGTATAGACATAGTTAGGATGTGACATAAGCAGATTATTGTATCTTCTTCTGACCTTTGACAACTTTCCTCTGACCTTCTACGACTTGCTTTAACCCTGTATAACTTTCTGTATACCTTCAGTTCATTCCTCTGATTTCCTTTGAATTCTTAGACAAATATTTCTTTCCCTTTCCCTCTTTATTATTTTAGTCTCTTATATGTCTCTCATTTTTCAGTCAACATAAAAACTTTTATCAAAGTCCTTTTTATAGTTTTTAGTAACTTTAAGGCCGTTTCTTTAGAACGTCCAGATCAGGCCAGATGGTTCACCCACCCCAGCTCCATGTGCTCAGGGCAGACACCTGGGGTGTATGTGCTGGTATTCCCAGACCCTCTGCCAATGCAGGGGTGGGAAAAAGACCCCCGAGGTTTCCCTGCATACCACGTGTGTGGAGCACAGAGAAGGCCGGGCAGCCAGGCAAACGGTGGCCTTGCAAGCCATGTGCTCAGGGCAGGGAAACTCCCGCCACAAGCCAGGACCCACGGCAGGATGGCAGTTGGGGCAGAGAGAGCCCCACTTCGCATGCCTCACAGACAGGCAGGTGAGGATGGAAAGACAGACTCACCTACATCGGCCAGGCTCAGCTGTGAGGGCTGCAGCAATGGTTGGAGTTCAGAGCAGTACCTCAGGGGACTCTGCCACAGCACTCTAACCCATGGAACATGGCAGAAGAACTCCTGTCCTTCATGCCACATGCTCAGGGCATCAAGAAAAGACCCCTGACCCATACATGCCACGTGCGTGGGCATAAAGCACAGAGACGCTTAACAAGCACACAGCACAAATGTGAAGTTTGAACAGACAACACAGTAACACAGACTAGGGTCCTATTCGGAATTTCAGATGGCTAGCCCCATGGAGATCACCTTGGTCCACAACCAAGTCTCCCCTACAGATTGGTGACCCGCCTGGGTCCCCTTACAGATGGAGCAGGCAACTTGCTCCCAGCAGTCCCAGTCCAACAGATTGGGCAACTTTGGGCCCCCTGACCCCCTTACAGATGGAGCAGGCAACTTGGTCGCACAAAGTTCCCTCCTACAGATTTCGGAATGCTGCCACCCAATCCTCTGCCCTAAACAATTCTTGTAGGCCTACTTACAGATGTTGTTAGTGACCCTAATACAGGACTTTTACATTTACAAAATTAACAGAAACAGCAGACCTGAAAACATAAAACTGACACAGCACCGAAAAGTATGCAGGTAGGGTGTGGATTGCAACATATCAGATAACACAGATAACAAACCTGTTCAACTGAACAGTCAGTCATACAGGCTGTTCCAACCCTCCAGGCTTCACAGAAACTGTACAGAAACAAAGACAGAAAAAAAGAAAGTTACCTAGTGTGGCGCCACATGACTCAACAAAAGGGGGTGTCATGGTGGATCCTGAATTGAAAACCAACGATGAAAATACACAGAGACAGAATAGACAGAAAAGAACAGATGCCATCCCGATCCGTCCGAGCCGCTTATAAGGCAAGGGCACCAGGCAGATGGATGGCAGAACCAAGTGGCTACAATCGCCACTAACTGAGGAGGGTCCAAGCGTCCTTGGCCTCCATCCATACCTCCTGGGTGTCCTCAGGGCAGCAGTCTGTGATCCTCTCGGCACATCTGCCAATCACAGTTGAGGTGGAATTTGGGGATGGGAGTGAACAGAAACAGACACAAACAGTAAAAACAGAAGGACAGACACAACAGAAAGGACACAAAGCACGGCAGACCAAATTAGAGACATGGTGCCAAACCAAAATGACAAAGCAGGAGGGAAGCGGAGTCTGGGGGGCCAGTAACCCCTCGGAGAAGCGACACTTCGTATCCTTCCCTTCCCCAGACGACCCTCGGACTTTAGTCCAGGGCGGGACCCAGGGGCTCAGGGCACGTCTACCTCCCCTGTGGTCCAAATTACCAAATACAAGTCCTGTGCAGGCACAAATCCAGATTCAAATCGGAACATCAAAGGACATAGCAAAACAAAAGACATAACATTGAACATATAGGTTGCTTGTTCTACCTTACCTCCAAGGTGGACTCCACTCAGGTGAGCTGTGGTTGCAAATCCAGGATGAGCCCCCAAAAGAGAGACCCCCAGAAGCTCAGGCCTCAGGCCTTTCATTCACCCACCATGGCAGATGGCTAGGAGAGACAACCCGAAGTGTCTGCATAGAGATCTTATAGGGCAGTGAAAGGAGAGTGTCTAGGGTACACACAGGCTCAGGATTGGTGTGTCTCCAGGCTTGGAGGGCTTGCTCTGTGTTGATTGGTCAACTGGTTGTTATGGCCCATTAGGTCCTTCCAGGGTGGTTGCTATGCTCTGCACGTCATTGCTGTGCACTTGTCCATAAACCACACCGAGAGCCGTAAAGCATAACACCACCAGCTAACTTCTGATTGGTTCCTTGCCACGAGGCAGGCACCTAATCTCCTAGTGACCAAGGCATGGTTGTGGCAAGCAAGTGTTACTGTCATGGCTGCCAAAATGGGAAGCTGGTCCTTTCAATAGTTCCTGAGAGTCACTCCATTCAGGGGACAGGATGTAGTCTCTGAACCAGAGGTCAAGGTCTCATTTCTTTGAGACAAACATAAACTAGCTGCTCATGAGGACTGGTGGAAACAGAGAGACCAAAGTGAAACAGCCATTGTGTCCTGACCCAGCTTCCTGGTCCTGCTCATGTTTTCTGTCACAGACTGCAAATCCTCCACCTGAAGCCATGGATAGGGGGCTTCATAGTTTCTTCATGAGCAGTGGGACCACCATTCTGCGCCTTGCTGGCACACACCATGACCAAAGCATCTTGGTGAGGAAAGGGTTTGCTTAGCTTGTATATCCCAGTCAAAGTCCATCAATGAAAGAAGTCAAGCAGGAAAAGAGGCAAAAGAACCCTTTGAGAGCACACACTTTTCCACTGATTTTCCCTCCTCCCTCCCTCTCCTTGTACTGACCCTGAGGTAAGTGAGCTGAAGACCCTGTCTTAGTTCCACATTTGAGAAGAAAAGGAAGGTGCTCACATCTGCAGATGAAATCACCCACCCCCTGACCGGTCTACTGTGTGAACATCTCCACTGTGCAGCAGGGTCACACAGGCACTAATGCCCTTAACAGGGAGGCAGCTGGCCCAGTGTGTGTGATGATCTGCACCGGTCAGGGGCCTCACAGACTTCTTGTCTGTGGAGTAATATTCCCAGAAAAATTGTCAGGAGCTGAGAACAATCCAATTAGAGAATTTCTTAGGGCCTAAATGGTTCCAGTATCCAGAATCTCCAGTCTGCATTGTATTGCAGATGCTGATTTGCTGTTGAATGGCCTAGCCTCAGTGGAGAATGCCCCTAGGTTTGCATCTCTACAGAACTGAGCATTTGAATAGGCCTGCACCAGGGCAGAAGACTAGGTCTACATGAGGAGTAAAGACAGATGGTTAGGAGGTATCTGCTAAGAGGTCCACAGGAGTAGAGACTGTTGAGATGAAGGGACCAGCTCCCCTTTCGGCAGCCATAAAGGCCGAACACGTGCTCTATGACCTTGTCTTAGTCACTAGAGGTTAGGTGCCTGCCTTGTGACAATGAACCAATCAGAAATTAGCTGGTGGTGCTATGCTTTACGACCCTGGGTGTACTTTATGGACAAGCACACAGCAATGATGCAGAGCATAGCAACCACCCTGGGAGGGCCTATGGGCCATAAGAACCAGTTGGCCAATCAACACAGGGCAAGCCCTCCAAGGCTGGAAGCACATCAATAGTAAGCCTGTGCGTACCCTTACTCTGCCCTATAAGATCTCGGTCCTGTGGCTTCTCAGAGTCTTGTGTGAGCCATCAGCCATGGCCGGTGGGTGAAAGACCTGAGCTATAATGGGGTTAGATCGTTAAATTACAATAAAACCTCGTGCAGTTTGCATCAAACTCTCCAATCTGCCTCGTGATTGGGGTGACCGAGGTCGTGGCCTGGTACCCCAGATACCTGAGTTTTCCAGGGGTCTAACAGATATCTGCAGATAGTGCCAAGGGAGATGGGAGAAAAATGGTTACTCAACAAGGTGGAAGGGGAGAACTTACCTTTAATGTTTTCCTCTGACCACCACATGTGTGCCTTAGAATGCTATGCACCACACATGAACACACACACACACACACACACACACACACACACACACACACAGAGGCAACACATATGAACATGCACACCCACAAAGGCTAAAATAATTAAAGTTTAGATGTGATAATCAAACCTATACTAACCGGATACTAGTACCGTGAAGGACCCACGTGTAGGACAGGGAGAAGGGATCTCAGAAGGATCAAAGTTTCTTCAGGCACACTTGTTTCTGTGAATTATTCTCAAGTATTTAGAGCAGATGAAATGATAGTTCCAAAGGATGTTCTCTTCCAGGCACAGGTTAAAAAGTCGCCAAATTTATGAGTCTCATGGGATGAAAAGCTTAATAAATCCAGAAATTAATCACACAAGTAACAAACTAGAGAATTTAATAGGAAAAAAAACCAGACAACAAACCAAAACAAAGACCCAGGGCTGTTGGTACCATTGAGTGTTTCATCTCTGAAGCTGGCTCATGGATCTGGTCTACTCAACATGGTCTGTGGAGTTCTGGCCAACAGTAGGGCTGCCAGTTCATCTGATTCTCTTCTCTAAATGCCTGGAAGACTGCTCAGATCATGGCAAGCCCTTATGGGCCAACTGGCCCTTGAGGGGTGAGAGACAGGGTGTGGGTCACTGAGGATAGGTCCAGAGCATCATGCCCGTCACAGCTTGGATCCGGTGCTTGTGAGGGAATGAAGGACAGACACACCGACATGTGGAGAGTAAAGCAGGGATGAGATGTGTTCTCTAAGGAGGTTATGGCTACCGGGCCCTCAGGCTGTTCCTTAGGAAAGGCAAGGGTAGGTCAGCTAGACTGGCAGGGAGGTCTCTGCACTTGCGCAGACTCAGGCTGTGAACTCTCCAGAGGAGGAAAGTACAGATGCTAGTCTGCACACACTCGTCAAGCATTCATAAACAACCCTGCTTCAGTCCTGAGGAGAACTTAGTCACTCCTCTCAAGCCCGGCCCATATGGGCGTTGGCTTTGCCTCTTGACGTGGGACTGTTGGTCTCTGAGTCCTAGAATGTCCATGTCCGTGTCAAAAATATCCATATCCTCAGGACTTCACTCATTCAAGGCTCCCTTGGCCCCTGCACAGAAGCAGGATGGGGACCAACTCACTGACAGCAGGGAGCACCTGTCAGGGTCTCCCTCTGCCTCTGGCTTCTGTAGTAGGCAGGTCAGAGCCATGGGCTTCTCTCAGGTCTGTGCCACACAGAGCACAGTCTCCACATAATCCACTACTGAGTCTGGCAGGAAACCCTCCAGGTCCTCAGTTCCTCTCCAAATCGGTCCAGGCCAGCTCCACAGCACCCACCAGCTGCCTCCTGACACTTAGACATTCTACCTGAGTGCCTTTCCCCTGGCGTCATTTCCTCTGGATATAGCATTGATGTTCCAGTTTGTGTGGGGCCAAGTGTGACAGTCACCTTCTCAACTCTACACAGCAGGAAATATCTAAAAGAGACTACCACGGTTCAGAGAATGCCTCCATCAGATTGCCGGTAGGGGAGTGAGGGAGATATTCCCCCTATTAATGAATGATATCCAAGGGTGGTGGTGTAGGGTAAAGGGACCAAGGAAAGAACACACTGACCCTGCCTTGACCTCGAGTCCCAGACTTGGACTAACAAAAAGAAAAGAAACGACAATGTAAACCCAACTCAACCCTAAGCACCAAATCCCTGAACTTCCACACAGTCCACAATTCCCTCCCATCCCAAGCCACCTTGGAAGCTTTGCCCCCACCCCAGGAAACCCCATAGAAAGGCTACCTTTCTGTTCAGTTCTCTGCTGCTTCTTGCCACAGCAGAGGCAGACTCCCTCCTGCCTTTCCCCTCCCAATCAAACTCTAGTGTGAGGGTTTCTGTGGTGTGTGACACTGGCTATTTCTCTGCTCCTGACTGCCAGCACACCTTTCCATCTGAGCTGAAACAGTTACAGGCAGCCCCCTGGGATGGTGACAACCCTTGGGCAGGATGCCCTGGGATGCATAGGAGAGCTTGCTCAGCAAGCCAGTGAAAGCCAGACTGTCAGTAGCAGGCCTCTGCTGTCTCCATTTGACCTCCTGCCTCCAGGTTCCTGTCCGGCTTGAGTTCCTGCCCTGACTTCCTATCTATGATGATGAATGATCAGGATGTGTGAACCATATAAACTTCTCCACCCCAAGTTGCTTTTGATCATGGTGTTGGCCACATGAATACAAAGTAACCTGGGACCGACATGTACTTTGTCCATCGGTCCTCATCAGGGGCAGTAGCTACTTTGCTGGAAGAGAATGAAGATGAAGGAGAGGCTGAGAGACACGCCCCTCTTGAAAAGGGGGTTGGTGGGCAGAACTTTGGGGGATGGGCAAACCCTAACTGCCACAAGCAGGGGTTTAACTTACATTATATCGCTCACTTCTGGAGATGCGATCCTCAGATCGGTGGCATTATTTCCTTGTGGCATTTTTTCAAAGAGGGGGTCCCAGGTCAAGGGTTGTTTATCTATGGCTGTCTCTGAAGTTGCTCTGTAGACTGTGCCTCCAACTCGGAGACCCACCTGCCTCTCTCGGCCTCCCAAGTGCTTGGATTAAAGGCGTGCACCAACATCACCTGGCTTCCTCATGCCACTTCTAACAGCTCAGCTCCCAAAGGTGGAGCAGCCAATGGCCATCCGCAGCCACCAGGGCACTGTAGCAGCAGCAGCAGCAGCAGCAGCAGCAGCAGCAGCAGCAGCAGCAGCAGCAGGGAAGCAGGCCCTGTGCTCAAAGGCAACACTGTTCCAGATGAGCAGAAGAAATACATTCAGACACTCCACACAGCAGGGGGTGGTCCTCCAAGATGTTCAGAGCAGCTACCTGTGGCCTTTCCGTGCACCGGGCATCTTAAGAAGACAGCGTGCAGACCCAGAACCTGTGGTTCTGAGTGAGCTGTGTAGGGACTCAGGCAAGTTTGGACTCTTCCAGGGACAGGTGGGGTCGAGGCTTAAAGTCTGCATTGTCGGTGCCCCAGGGCTCAACCTATCGGCTCTCCCTATCTAGACAGTAAGAGGCAGGAAGTTCTGGGCTGCAGTTGACCGGGCCCATAGCACAGGGCCTGGTACTGGATGAAAGTCACCGAGGATGCCCTTGGGAAGGAATATGAAGATGATCTGCAGGAGCAGATCTGGGAGTCATCTGTCCTAGTCCGTAAGGCTGTCTGCAAAGCTGCAACAGGAAGCTGGAGACATGCCAGTCTCCCATTGTCACAATGGAACTAACTGCTGTTCTCCCCAACCCTCACGGATCCTCAAAGCCAAGCCTTCCTTCTGGTAGGGGCTGACATCCAGGCACTGAAGAGGACCACACCTCATAGCAATACCCAGAGGAGGTGATGTGCTAGTAGTGTGTGTGCTAAGTCTGTTGTAGCTATGGCTGCAGAGATGAGCATCTCAAGGCACGGCCCCTCAGTGGGGACCACTGAGTGAAGATTCAAAGCACAGCTTCCAAATGAAAGGAGGATTGCAAGCATCCTTGCTGTGTGTGCTGGAGGACTCGATGGACCCCGTGCTTGCATGAATCTCAACCTGGGCTGAATGGCTGTGGGGTGGGACCTCAGCCTTGCCCTTCCAGCTGCTTGTATCCCACCCCACAATGCCCTCGAGAGTGAAGCCCACAGGTCCGGGGACCTAAATATGCCTGTGGGCCTTCTCCACTGCCCTCCGCACTATGCTCGGCTGCAAGGCTCTGCTCACTGAAGGGGGAAGCTCAACTCACTCAGCCAGCTCCAGTGCCACCTACAAACGACAGAATATGGCAGACTTAAATTGAGCTCCTGTAGACATCTGAAGGCTTTTGTAGCCTGGCCAGCTTCTGGAAGCCTGTGCTGCCACAAGTGGAAACACCCCCACCCCAAATAACCTGAGATGAATTCAGCCTGATCCCAGGCAGCAGCCACCAGTGAGTGAGAAGCAGATCCCTCCTGCTGCTCTTCATTGCCCATGCTGAGGACACAAGGGCCATGCCCAGCAAACTTGCAACTACAGAAGCCATTGCTGTCGCCATCCCTGAGTTGTGGACTGGCTTTCAGTACAGACTGGGGATAGTAGCCCCTGAGTATTGTGAGCATACTAAAGTAGCTGCTGAACACATCCTGCGTGAATGAGCCTGGCTCTCCCAATCTTGAGCTCTTTACTGTCCCGCTGATGGAGTCAGCCTTTCCTATAAGCGCCATCCCTGGCCTTTGTAGTTAGAAGGCAGGGTTCAGACTTAGGATCCTGTGTAAGCAGAGGACGAAACTCAAGCCGTCTTGACAACTCTACTGGCTGAGGAGCCTGTAGCTCATCTGGACCCCAGCTAGCATACACAGGGAGAACAGGGTGGTGAACAACACAGAGAACCAGGGATTCTCCAAGGCTCTTCTACCCAGCAAGACTCTGGGCTTTCTGAAGCTGCGGTCACTATAGGTACACATCACCTGCTTGCAATCCATGATAGTGTTTACCCCGCTTATGCCAGCTCTCAGCACTCTTGAAGGAAGACCTTAGCATATGTGTGGTGGAGAAGCAAGAATCCCAGTCATGGCTTGAGGGAACTCCCTATTTCATCAAGATGCTTGGGTTCCAAACATTGTAACTATGTCAAACAAGATGACGGGTACATGGTGCTTGCCCTGTTGACTCTTTCCTCAGGAGAAAAACCTGGTGAGCATTTGTCATCCCTGATCTGATGTTGGTGCCTCCTCACAAATTCCACCATAGGCTTCTACACCGGGAGGACAGTTAACAGTCAGAGGAGGATGCCTCCCACTTGGGAGGAGATGAGCTGGAAAGGTTTTGACATCCTTTGAGGCCTCCGCTGCAACTTTTTAAAAGCAGTCACTACACAGAGAATCCAGTGCCCCTGAAGCCAGGGGGAAGCACTGAGGTGGGATGAGCACCTCAGGTTCACCATGTGTTCAAATCAAACCACAAAACTTTCTTTCTCCCTCTATTCCTCCCTCTCTCTCTCTCTCTGTCTATCCCTCCCTCCCTCCCTCTCTCTCTGAAGAATGAGGATGAGCCTAGAATGGCCCCAGCTTCTCTTTGCTGTGAGCCTGGTCTCCAAAGTCAGGCATTGTGTCATTCCTGCATCCTGTAGCAGCACGTTTTTTGGCTTGAAATCTGAGCTCAATGCCTTCTTTCATGGATATGGCACTCACTTGGCCAGACCGCTGCCTCCCACAGCACCCCACACTTTGCTGGTTCTTTCTTTTGCTGGGACCCACCCCCCATTCTGCAGCTAAGCATTGTTTCTCTTTATCAACTGGAACATCCCAATGATGATGTTTGAGGGATCGATGGCCTTTGTGAAATCCACAGGTCCCACTGCTGTGGAAAACTCCCTTGATCAATTTGAAGCTGGTCTCCACACACCCATGGAAACCTAAGAGGTTGGAAATACCGGCGGCCTCAGCAAAGCAGTCAAGAGCGGTCATGCAGGCTGGCCTCTCCACACCTGGGCAGGGTCCAGCTGTCCAGCATGGGCAGGCTGGAAGCTTCCATAAGCACAGCCAGGGATGAGATTCAGGTCAAGGATTCCACTGTTGTTGAGGGCGTGAGCACAGTAGCAGTGAGATGCGATCCTCGTGACCCTTTAAGCCTGGGTTCAGCTGAGCCCACAGTAGTGCAAGATAGAGAAATCTCCGGAATCCGGGGTCCCAGTGTGAAGATAAGGGCCTGGAGCCCTGCACTGAAATGCAGTCTGTCAGCACGGGGCATGGAGTGGGGGACGAGTGGGATGGGCACAAAGACGTCCACTCTCAGAAGAAGCCTGGCAGCAGGTAGAATACACTGTCTGACTCTGCAAAACTAGCTTGCCACGTCCTCTCAGGGAATCCACTGGCCAAAGAAGTCAGACTCCCAGTAGAAGGGAATACAGATTGTCTTGAAATAACTTAACAAGTCCTGATGCATGCTGGGCTTTAGCCTCTCACCTGCTTCCCGGGGACTCGAGAAAGTGCATTTGAAGTTAGTGCTCATCACGGGACACATGAGTGGCTCCTGTGAGGTTCTCCCTGCTCTGCAGGGGCTTCTGCTGTCTGCTCTGTGTGCCCTCCCAGGAATGGGACTTCTTTACAGCTGCCCATAACTGAAAGCTGAAAGCCTGGCCCTCATGACAAATCTGTGCCTTGCTGCAGAAGGCCTGTTTCCCAGCACGATCAAACGGGGGGGGGGGAGGGCCTTGTCAATTCAATCTGGGGAAGTTACTAGGATGGACATCCTTTGAGATGCAACCCGAACAAGAATTGTGAAAGACATGGCTTCATTGTCTGTGGAAGCAGTATGCAAATCTGCAAATCAGGGTGTTGCCCATGTGGCAAGGACTTTGCTGAATCTCATGCAAAGAACAGCCAAGGCTGAACACGGGAAGCTAGGCTTGACCTGGGGGCTCTCCTTGGGAAAACGTAAGAAAACAAAAAGCATGGAGACGTTCTCACCCGAGCAGTGTGTGCTCACGCAGGTGCTTATCTGAAAGCCCAAGGGTGGAACGCTGGCTGCTGTTTCCTGAGAAGAGAAGGGGGGCTTGTGTGGCCCAGGGTGGGTTTGGAAGTTTCATAAGCCAATCTTTTCACAGTGATTCCCTCTCAGCCTCTTACTTGTGAGTCAAAGTGCCTCTTAGGTCTTCCTCCCTCCATGCCTTTGCTTTAACCACAGGGACACTAAGTCTATAATATGGGAGTGTATATTACAGTCTCCTGTGTAAGCTTCATGCTCTGTCATGGAATCCTATTGGAGCAGGAGAGAAGTAATGAGAACCCCTCAGGAGCTTTTGCCTCAGTGGAACAAAGAGGCCCATATTTACTTCTTCACGAGTCTTAGCCACTATGATGCTATGGCAGCCCTTGCCGTTGAGGATCCCAGATGATTGCAGGCATTTACGAAGGAGGCTCTTGAGAGGAGGAGCTGTAACAGTCCTACCCAGCTGGGATGCCCATGAACCACAACAATGACCAGCATGGCACAATAGCCAGTTTGTCAGAGACCTCCAGAAAGACAGCTTTTCTCAGCTGAAGCCAGGGTTGGGGCAGGCATCGTGAGATGCAGCTGACCTAGAGTCACCCCTGTGTAAATGATGCCACATCCATACTTCTGCAAGGAGCTCCAGGAAGCCTACTGATCTAAGATTCTGTATCTGAGTAGGACAGTTTCTCCAGTCTGCTGTTTCAGCAGATCTGGGGTACCCTGATACTTTCTGGGACATGGAAGGTCTTTTTTTCCACATCACCCTTTCAGCTCAGTGCCACCTGTGCACCTTGTGTCAAGACTAAAATCTTGCAAGCTTCAGGTGCCAGCTTCACTTTTCTGTCTGCATGTAGCAGGATGTTTTGGATCTTAACGTCTTCATAGACAATGTCAAGGTCATATCAGTTCTTCATGGCTGACATTATCTGCTTGAGTATTTTGTAAGTCTTCTGCCTGCAGCCTAAAATCCTCCATTACAAGTTGGAACAAGTAACCTCACTGAGCATGCTCTCTAACAAAATGAGATGATTTGTGGTTGCTGGAACCTGAAAGAGTTGAATGATGTTCCGATGCTGTATTTTGAGCGTCATCATCTATGACACAAGGGAACAGAGGGGTATCACTTTGTTCTCTATAATGTTTATGGCCACCTGCTCTTAGGCGATGAGTTAGCTCAGTTTCAAAGAGCTAAATGCACCTTGCCAAATAGTAAATAGGGAATTTCAGGATATTTTTCTGGGGGAGGCAGGCCATGAGGCCAGGTGGTCAGTGTGCTCCTATGCAGACAGGTTGTGGTGAATGATCAACCCAATAACTATTACACTCAGTAGCCATGAGGTGGCCCACGGGTCACTGAAATCAGGTAGTCTTTCTAGTGGCATGGACATTGTTCCCGAGAGATTGCTGAATCTGATGCATAGGACAGCCCCAGCTGAACTTGGGGGAGCTGGGCTCTACCTGGGTGTTCTCCTTCTTGGGAAAACAGGAAAAAATGAAAAGCATAAAGATTCATTTTCCCTCATCACAAATCCTCAGGCAGGTGCTTATCTTAGAGCACACATCTGACAGGCAAATGGTAGAATACTGGCTCTTGGTTTCAGGGAAAACAGAAGAGGAGGGAGTTGTGTGGCGTGGGGAGGTTTATGGCCAGGGTACAAATCTTTGCAGAGATGCTTCAGACAAGGCCAAGGTACTGGGGAGCCTCTCAGGGTGAGAAACATCCCCATGTTTTTCTCAGAGTCTCTCTTCTGCTCTGACTCATGGATGCTATTTGTGTCATGTCCAAGGGCAGAGAGCACAGAGGCTAAGATGTTATGGCCTGGGCAGGACTCACTTGGAATAGTCTGTGGACTTTGCTCATAGTTGGTGAGCCATGGGAGTTTCTGAATATATTGTGGTGGGTGACTTCTGTGATGGAACTGGAATAGGTGGTGTCTCCTGGTTTTTATCTGCCCAGAGGCATGACCTGGAATTTTTTAAGTTCCTATTAGGATGTGTTCCTGCTGAATAGGAATGCTGTCCCCTAAGCAGGGCTGGGGGATGCCCCATGCTCATAACTCAGAGAGCATGCAGCCCAGACTCCACCCATCATTCCCTTCATATCTTATTCTGGCACAGGGTTTGGGAACATAGAAGGCTCAGTTCCAGTGTCCAACTCTAACCTTAGTCTTGTAACCAAAGTCAATGGCATTGACATTGCTGTCTCCTTCCAAGTGTGTGGTTTATGCTTTCTTTTGTGTTGGCATTTGATGGTTGTTATAATCTGTTCCAATTGTTTCTGGGCCTCTTCTTCCTGCATCCATCAAGCCTCCTCCACAGCATGTTCAGTTATTAAGTCAAAACAGATGCCATCATGATGTGGAATAGGCAGGTTGCATTCAGAAGCTGTGACCTTTGGAGAGTGGATGTTTCTGACAGAAATGTAGCGCAGATGCTTCTCTGTGCTTTCCAGCATAGGATCTGTGTGGCGCTGGCTCCCTGTGAGGCCACAGGAGTCTCACTTTACAGAATCAAGCCCACACAACTATACTCAGAAGCACTACCTACTTAGTCCTGAGGATCTTTCACCAGAGGTTGGCCTAGGAGTGAGGTGGAGGTTTGCTCCTCTTCTGACAGATTCTGGGAAAATCCCAACCCAGGAACTGTAAAATAAACCAACCTAGGTACATATGAGTCCCTTACGTTGCAAAAACCAGATCCCTGGAGTATGGGGATGAAAATCCAACCCAAATGACTGTCATATATACATAGTGTTAATTTTTCACTCAGGACTCCTCCTTGTGAACTGAATTGTACCCCACACTGCTCACATTAAGCAACAGTTGTTGTCATGACCTTTGTACTCAAGGACCTTTGTCCTTGTGACAATGCAAAGGATCTATGCAGATATTAGAACAAGAATGGTCCCCACAGGCTCATGTGCTTTACTGCCTGGTACCTATTTTATGGAACTGTGTGGGAAGGATGAGGTGTGTCTTTGTTGGTGCAGGGTGTCACTAGGGATGAATTTGGAGGATTCAATAGCTCAAGCCTTTCCTAGTGATTCCCCCTCTCTGCCTCCTCCTTGTGGGCCAAATTGTCTTAGCTCCTCAACCCACCCTGCCTTTGCTAACAACATGGACACTAATTCTGTAAAATGGGGTCTCAGACTTCATGCTCTTTCATGGAATTTTTATTACAGCAAGAGAAAGTTTATGAGAACCCCTCAGTAGCTTCTGTCTCAGTGCATCCAAGAGGCCGATAATTAATTCTTCACAAGTCTTAGCCACTATGGTGCTTCAGTGGCCTTTGCAGTTGAGGATCCCAGATCATTTCAGGCTTTTAAGAAGGAGGCTCTTGAGGGAGGAGCTATAACAGTCCTACCCAGCTGGGACACCCATGAACCACAACAATGACCAGCATGGCACGATATCCCGTTTTGTCAGAGACCTCCAGGAAGACAGCTTTGTAAGGTGAAGCCAGGGTTGGGGCAAGCATGGTGAGATGCAGCTGACCTAGAGTCACCCCTGTGTAAGTGATGTTGCACCCATACTTCTGCAAGGAGCTCCAGGAAGCCTACTCATTTAATAAGCTGGATTTGGGTAGAATAGTTTCTTCAGTTTGCCGATCGCACCAGATGTGGGGTACACTGACCTTTTCTGGGGCATTGATTGTCTTTTTACCACGTTGCCCTTTTAGCTGAGTGCCACCTGTACACCTGTTGTCAAGAGCAAAGTCTTCCAGCTTCACATTGCTATCTGCATATTAGGATGTTTTGTGGCTTTGGTTCTCCATGGACAACGTCAAGGTCATATCAGCGTTCATGGCTGACATTAGCGACTCGACTACTTTGCACACCCTCCTCCTGCAGCCTCGGGCCTCCATTATCACTTGAACACGCAACCTTGAACAAAATAATGTTTTGTGTTGTGATCATCTTGAAAGTGGAATATATGTGGATTGTTCAGTATTTTAAGTGTCACCAAGTGGCATGATGGACAAATGTTGTCTACAACTCTTATGGCTACTGAGGTTCTGTGAGGTGATGATAGGCCAGTTTCACAGAGACAAAAATCACCTTGCCAGTGGTAAATAGAATCTTGTGTTGCATTTTTAGTTGCAGGAGTAAGGCTTCATGGTCATTGTGCTCCTGGGCAGACAGGTCGTGGGGAAGCCTTAACCCAATCATTATTAGACTGGGCAGCTATGAAGGTGTCCCAGAGGTCACCAAAACAAGAGTGTTGCCAAGGTGGCAAAGACATTGTTCCTGGTACTTTTCTGAATCTCATGCAGAGGACTGCCACAGCAGAATACGCAGGAACTGGGGTCTACCTGGGGGCTCTAAGCCTTGGGACAAAGCTAGAAAATGAAAAGCATGGAGACACTTCACAAAGATTCATTTACACTCATGACATGGCATTTGATCACTGTCATGATCTTTCAGATGGTTTCTGGGCCTATTCTTCTACAGCCACCATGAGTTCTCCACAGCACATTCAGTTTTTAAGTCAAAAAAAGTTGCCATCGTGATGTGGAAGGGGCAGGTTGCATTCGGAGGCTGTGACCTTTGGAGAATGGGCATTTCTCACAAAAGTGCAGCACAGAGGCTTTCCTGTGCTTTCTATGATAGGATCTGTGTGGTGCTGGGTCCATGCGCAGCCACAGTAGTCTCCTTTTACAGAGCCAAGCCCACAAAACTGCATTAAGAAGCATCACCCACTTAGTCCTGCGGCTTTCTTTCTGTAGACTGGCCTAGAAGTGAGGTGGAGGCTTGCTCCTCTTCTGACAGGTCCTGGGAAAATCCCAGCCCAAGAACTGGAAACTAAACCAACATAGGAACATATGAGTCCTCAGGTTGTAATAAACAGATCCCTGCAGTACAGGGTGCAAACTCCATCTCAGTCTACAGTCATATATACATGCTGGTAATTTTCCACACACGACTGCTCCATGTGGACAGAAATGGACCCCACACTGCTCACATTAACCAACAGTGGCTGTCATGACTTTTGTCCTCAAGGCCTTTGTCCTTCCTGTGACAATACAAAGGATCTATGGAGACATTAGAACAAGAATGGTCCCCAAGGCTCATGTGCTTCAATACCTGGTTCCTAGTTCATGGAACTGTCTGGGAAGGATGAGAAGGTGTGTCCTTGTTGGAGCAAGTGTGTCACTAGGGGTGGGTTTGGAGCCTTCGAAAGTTCCAGCCTTTCTTAGTGATTTCCTCTCTGCCGCCTCCTTGTGGGTCACAGTGTGCTCTTAGATGTTGCATCCATCATGCCTTTGCTGGGAGTCTATATCCGACAGCCTCCTGTGTTAAGCTTCATGCCCTGTCATGGAGTTCTTCTACAATAAGTGAAAGGTCACAGTAGCTTCTTCCTCCGTGGATCCAAAAGGCCAATACTTATTCACAAGTTGAAGCCACTATGATGGTTCTGTGACCTTTGCAGTTGAGGATTTCAGATTATTTCAGGCTTTTAAGAAGGAGGCTTTTGTGGGGAGGCTCAGTAAACAGTCCTACCCAGCTGGGATGCCCATGAACCACAACAATGACCAGCATGGCACAATATCGAGTTTGTCAGAGACCTCCAGAAAGACAGCTTTTCTCAGCTGAAGCCAGGGCTGGGGCAGGCATCGTGAGATGCAGCTGACCTTGAGTCACCCCTTCTGTGAGCAATGCCAAACCCACACTTCTGCAAGGAGCTCCAGTAATCCTAGTGATTTAATAATCTGGATTTGGTCGAATAGTTTCTTCCTTCTACTGTTAGTACCTGATTTGGGGTACACAGACATTCTTCATTCTATCCAAGAGTTGCCTCTCAGGACACCTTTAAGTAAGGCAGGGTGGCAGCAGAGTCTTGCTCCAAGGTCTATGATCCACCATTTCTGCCATCTCCCCTGCCTGGCTGTGCCCTTGGTAGATGACTTCACTTAGTAAATAGTCACATTTTTACTATAGCATTATAGTGAAATGAGAGGTTGTGGGGATTGGGAGCCTAACCCATGGCAAAAGCACCTCTTGTGAGCTTTCTCCCCAGTCCCCTGTGGAACAAGCCTGCACAAACTCTGTGTGAGACAGAGTCTGTGCACTCAGATGCCCACCCAGAGGCACCTACTACTTTTCACTTATGTCATGTGATCTGGTCCCTGGCAGGGGCCATTCTGACAGAGGTCCACACGCAGGATTTAGTGTCAACCCTGACGAGAAAGGTAGGAGAGGGAAAGTTACCAGTCCTTCCGTCCACCTCTTCACGGATGGCTGTCCAGGCTGTCACTAGTGTGCTTGAGTCCAGTGGCCAGCATCCTCCAGTGTGTCCCTTCAGGTTCCTACAAGTGGACTGCTCTGGGTCAGACTCTCAGGGCACAGCTGCAAGTCACCATTGGACCAAGCAAGATTGAGCACAGCCTGAAGGGCAGCAGCACCAGGTCTTGCTGCCATAACAACATGTCCCCAAGCCTTTCTCTCCCCATAGCACTGTCCCCCCTCCCCGCCTCAATGATAGCCCAGGTCTTTCCCAGGTGAGCATTTTGAGGGTTTTCCTGCTCCTGCACCATGGCTTCTATTCCTCATCCCTACTCTTTAAAGACCCTGTTTTCAGGGATGTGTTAGTGAAAAGTTACAACTCTTACCTCTAAAGGAAGGAGAGACAATTAACTCTGGAGGAAAATGGGATTGATCCCATCCCCAGAAACGCAGAATCTGGTTAGCCCAGACTCTCTGCTCCCACATGGAAGCAGTTTTAGGGCAGTCACAGAACAAACAGGCACTTAAAATATAATAGGTGGAAACATTTAGAAAGCAGTAACAGAGGCAGTGGGGTGTGGAGAAGGGATGACTCATAAATCTGGGTGAAGTGTGATTTGGCGAAGTTATACTCAGGGATTTTTCTTTTTTCTTTTTTAATTGAGCCATCACCTGTTTGGCATTCTCTCCGGCTCCCTTATGCAGGAAGACACAGGCTTGCTGATCAGAGCTTTAGATCTGAAACTAAATCCCATACTGCCTCTGATCTGATGAGACAGAGTGAGGACCGGGAGCCTGGAGATGGGGAGGGCGTGGAGAGGGCGCTGAATATGAGCCGCTGTATGTTAATGGCAGTCGAGGCGGACTTCCTCTAGAGTGGTGTCTGCCGCACAGGCGGAGGTAAGACGTATTAGGAGTCAACACGGGAGAAGCATGGTTTGGCTCAGTCGTCATAAATATCATGGTTGGAGTACGGGAGGAAAGAATACGCAGTTTTGTCATGGTCCTTCTGAAGCTGAGAGACCTGCTGCTTTCCCTCATGGGGAGCAGGAGAGACATGAGCATGAGACAAAGTCCCTGAGGCTTAGGGGGTAGGAGGAGTGGAGCTGGAGGTGAGGGGGGTTGGAGGAGGGGCGGAGGGAGAGGGTCTAGCTATGACCAGCTGACACCTAGCTGTGCCTACCAAGGACAGTCATGAAATCCCTATGGGAAGATTTCCCAAATTAAAAGGAATCTTCTCCATTTTGATAGCTAAATTGTCTCAAGGCCTCACTACTGAGATTCCTCAATGAACCCCCCCCTTGAAAAGAAACGAAAACAACCCAGAAGTCACCCTCAAAACAAAAAGCAAATTGTCCTTGGATGCTCTAAAGTGGGGTGCTTTCCTTTTAATGATGGGGCTTCTGGGACCCCAATGCACACAAAGTACCCAACTCCCTATCTAAATTCAAAGAACTTGAAATGGATTTGGGAAGCTTCACTGACAACTCTGGCAAGTTATGTCCAAACATTTAAACGTATGAGCCAATTGTAGTATCTGGCCTGGAAAGATGTGATGTTAAATGTGAATCAGACCTTGACCCACTCCGCCAAAAGCCGCAGATAACAGTACAATTGGTGTTTTTTTTTTTTTTTTCTCTTGTACAAAAGAAGGCCACTCTTTAATACAGAACTTGTCAGGGTAGTTGGGGTATCCTAGTTACCAGGTTCCAGACAGTCTGAATCATCAATGTGCTATCTTGACTCCAAAAGAGGGACAATCAGTTTCACAGAGGGTTCAGAGATTTTTCCTGCTGGAAACAGACTTCATATCTAACCTCACCAGCAAAACTCCCCTCGGATCATGTCAGCCCCTGCTCAATATCACTACTTGGCAACTTCCTCAGTCATTATACAACAGCAGGAGCCACGCAGCCCAAGCAGTTGCAGCCAGAAAGCAGGGTGGGGGGGCGTTGCCTGTAGGAGGACCTCCATGGCTCATGAACCCATGGAATGATATTTGGGGGGCAGCAGTGGCCACAGTCCTGGGATGGCTTACTCCCCCTTCCATTTTAGATCTGTTTCTCCACTTAACAGAGGGACACATAGATACATAGTAAAGACAACCAGCTGTGGTCACCACACATTCATACACCTGAACAAACCAGGGGAGTCCAGAGATGTCTCATGTGGATCCCCAGCACTGGAGCAGGGGCTGTGCCCAACCTCACCCCAACAAAAGGTTCCTTCACCAGACTTACCTCTAGAGGTGACAGGCAAGGAGGCTTCCAACTTTGCTCCTTTCTGGGGTGCGGGTGTCAGACTCCTCTAAGACACTAGGTAGCAGTTGATCACAGGGAATTCTGGGTGAACCTCCCCACTTCAAGATCCCCCAGTGTCTGGAGGTCTGTTCTCTGAAGATGCTGCAGGAGCCCTCACCACAAGCTGAGAAGGTATTGGCACCTGACAGTGGCTAGGAGAGGGGCAGTCTGTTTTCTGATGTCAACCCTTGGCAGGGCACTCATATCCCAGGGCAGACTTCACCACCAAGATTAAAGTTGGGTAACACAACAAAGGAGAGAGGAAGATGAGCCAAAGTGGGAGGAGGGAGAGGAGGAGGGGGGTAGGAGAAGGAGGGGGAGGAGGAAGGGGAGGAGGGGGAGGAGGAGAAAGGGGAAGAGAGGGAGGAGGAGGGGAGAAGGGGGAGGAGGAAGGGGAGGAGGAGGAGGGGCAGGAGGGGGAGGAGGAGGAGGAGGAGGGGGAGGACAACTCCAGAGTTGCGTGTGTCCAGTACCAGCATTGTGCATCCTTTCCCTCAGAGACTGGACCATTCAGTCCTACAGTGAAGCTCCTTAAACAGGAAGGTTAAACAATTCAAAACAACTTCAGGAAGGAAGTCCCCGAAACTGACCAAATTCTCTGTCCCTCATTCCCAAGATGTAAACAAGCCAGGCTTCTCAGAGTCACTCTCAGACAAGACAAGCTACTAAGATGACTCTGAGACCAGACCAACTGTCTGGCAGAAGCAGAGAACAGCTGTGCTGCCTAGAGGAGGCTTAGACCAACTGAGACTTAAAAAGGACTCTTCTGCCTCTAGAGCTGCCTGCAGGCTGTGTGGTGAGCCAGGTTCCCAGCTTCTTCGAGCTGTCACCCAGGCTGGGGTGGGCTTTGGTGGAGATTCTGTCTTTGAGTCATTTCTGCACCTTTTTTTAAATTATAATTTTTATTTAAATTACAAACAATCTTATTTATTTTATTTTGGTTTTTTGAAACAGGGTTTCTCTGTGTAGCTTTGGAGGCTGTCCTGGAACTCACTCTGTAGACCAGTTTGGCCTCAGACTCACAGAGATCCACCTGCCTCTGCTCCTGAGTGCTAGAATTAAAGGCGTGCGCCACCATTGCCCGGCAAACAATCTTATTTAACATATCAATCCCAGTTCCCTCTCCCTCCCATTCTCCAATACCCCCCCCACTGACCCTTCAATCCCACCCCCATCCACTCCCCAGGGACGAGGCCTTCCATGGGGGAATCATCAAAGTCTGTGACATCATTTGGGGCAGGACCGAGGCCCTCCCCGGGTATATATAGGCTAAGAGTGTAACCCTCCATAGGCAATGGGCTCCCAAAGCCCATTTGTGCACTAGGGATAAATACTGGGTCCATTGCCAGAGGCCCTATAGACTGCTCAGGTCTCCTAACTGACACCCATGTTCAGGGGGCCTGGTTCAGTCCTATGCTGGTTCCCCAGCTGTCAGTCTGGAGTCTGTGAGCTCCCACTTGCTCAGGTCAGCTGTTTCTGTGGGTTTCCCCAGTATGGTCTTGACACCTTTGCTCAGCACTCCCCCGTCTCTACAACTGGATTCCAGGAGTTCAACTCAGTGCTTAGCTGTGAATCTCTGCTTCTGCTTCCATCAGCTACTGGATGAAGGCTCTAGGATGGCCTTTAAGGTCTCATTATGGGATTAGGGCATTTAAGGTGGCCACTTATTATTCCTGTAAGCAATGCTGAGACAACTCACTGGCTCACCAAGCTGGATGTGATGGATGGTGTCTCTCCTTTGGCCTGTCATGGCTTCCTGTGTCTTGGGTGAGTAGAGGAGTGTGCTGCATCTTCCTAGGAGAGGTCTTGTCACACAACGGGGGGTGGCGAGGGTGGTTATTCAGAGATTCACCAATCTGATAAGAAGATTTTACCAAGAAGAGGCTTTTATTTAGATTCTGGTGGCAGAATTTACTGGTATCCCAGGTCTGCGCCTGAGAGCGCTCCCGAGATGCAGCGTTTAGCCACACTAGTCCAGGGTTTACAAAGAAAAAAAAACCCCACAAAGGTCTAATTTTGAGGGGTCCAGTTAACTCATACCTGGCTGAAGGTGGGCAAAGCTTAACTTGACACACACACACACACACACACACACACACACACACACACACAGAGTCTCAACAGTTGTCCTACTCATCTTTGTGAGTTCGTAAACAAGCTTGCTTACAAAGCAGAAATAGCAGTTAGCCTTGTGACCTATTCTCTTGCAAGAACAGCAAAATTACAAGGCCAGTCCATTTCAAGAACAGTTTAATAAAGTGGGGTATTAGGGTACGGCCTATACAAGCTCTAGGGGCTTGCATGCTAAAGGCATTTTTGCACCTGTGCTTGGTCTCTCAAGCACAGGAAGTTTAAACTTTAAACTAGCGCTAGCCATCACAATGGGAGTATTTGGTGGAGAGGGTGATAAATACATGCAAAATACATTTTGCCAAATTCTGAATAAATTAATAAAACTATTGTTTAAAAGAAAAGAAAACACAGGCGATGGTGGCGCAGGCCTTTAATCCCAGCACTTGGGAGGCAGAGGCAGGCGGATCTCTGTGAGTTCGAGGATAGCCTGGTCTACAGAGCAAGTTCCAGGACAGCCAGGACTTTTACACAAAGAAACTCTTTCTTGAAAAAACAAAAACAAAAACAAAAATAACAAAAAAACAAACAAAAAACAAAAGCAAACCACCCATCAGCAGAAGAAAAAATAAGGAGTACTAGCAAGGATGTGGGCAGCGGGGGACCTTGCACACTGCCAGTGGGAATGTAAACCAGTCTAGCCACTGTGGAAGTCAGTAAGCAAGTTTCTCAAAACGAAACACGTTGAAAGTGGAGCTTCCGTATGATCCAGCTGTGCTACTCCAGGGTATCCAGGCCAAGTGCCCCAACATACCACAGAGGCATCTCACACCACTGGTCACTGCAACACTAAGTGCAAAACCCACCAACAGAGGCTCGGACAAGGAAGAGGAGGTGTCCATACAAGATGGGATTAGAGGTAGGTCATTTCCAGCAAAATGAATACAGCTGAGAAAGATCACATTTAAGTGATGAAGCCAGCCGTAGTCCTGTATGCTATATAAGTCCACAAAAGCTATACAAAGACAACACAGGTGAAGTAGTAACACTGTCAATGGCAACAGTGGGAAGCCAATGGAAGGGGAAGGAGTGGACAGTTGAGACTACCACACAAACTTTAAATGGAAAAGATTATAAAACAAGTTTATTTTCTTATAGCCACAGCACTCTGCCTCTGGCAGTCTGGGGCTGCTACAAAAGGGCAGGGTGGAGGCTGGAGTTTTTAAAGGTACAAACCACAACTGTCGCAACTCTGGGTTTTTTTTTTTTTTTTTTTTTATTTGAGGCATCATCCTCGTTTTGTTTGAGCAAACATTGATTAAGTGAGATTCCAGGAGCAGATGCAGAATGAGCACCTGATTAGTATTTGGGGCTAACAGTTACACAATAAGGGGATGGGGGAACATTTTGGGGGCTGAGCCAGGGACTCTGAGACCAGTCTCTGTAGGGAGAGATCTTACTAAGTACCTGTGGCACTGACCACGCCCATTTTGGGCATGGCCACAGGTGCATACAGGGTACGTGGGATTTAGGCCTGAGGGGAGGACAGGCTTGCTTTGCTCTCTCTGGTTCCAGGGTCGGGTCTTGGAGGGCAGCTGAGATTGGATGCTCAGAGCGCTGAGCCTGGGTTATTGGTTTCTCATGTGATTTCTCCCCAATAAAATTAACCCATGTCATCCCTATCCAGCGTATGGTAATTTTACTCTAACAAGTCTCCCCTTTAGATTGCCGGCAAGACTCAACTGCTGACAGCAATGACCCTTGGCCAAGGTCTAGACATCCTTCAGTGAACTGTCCTTAGGCTAAGAATGAGGCCCTGTTTACTTCCTAGGTTCTCCCCACCTCTCTCTCTCTCTCTCTCTCTCTCTCTTTCCTTTTTTTTTTAAAGCACAGTAATTTAGCTAGGAATGGAGCTAATTCTTAACTATTACATTGCCTATGGGCTTTTGGTCATCTAAAGGAAATCATTGATTTGTGTTGATATTGAGCCTGTGGGGCTAATAAACCGCTAATTTAGCGGTTTATATTTCCACTGGCTCTAGGAGCATGAGTCAAATCTGGGGAATTTAATTTTAAGACCCGAGGTATCTATAGTGTTTGACATGGACACTCACAAATAAAACAGTGAGACAGAGAAAGCAAATGCGCATGACTTAACCCAGGTAAAATCTGGTGGTCAGAAAGTAAGCCTTTTAATCATATCCCAGCCTCCAACTTACATAACCTTTTTTTTTTTTTTTTTCGAGTTTTGTGACTCATTTATTTAGTTTTGAGACAAGGTCTCTCTTTGTAGCTCTAACTTTCCTGGAACTCTGTAGACCAGACTGGCTTCAAATTCACCCTCCTGGGTGCTGAGATTCAAGGTGTGCGTCACCATCTCCTGGCTCCTCTTGTATTTTTAACAGGTATTTGTGTTATTGGAGCCTGAAGGCCCTGGTATGCCACTAGGTAATAGTGGCAGCCATTTGTCTCTCTTGCCAGAAAGAAGGGGAGTGATTCTCTCTGGCAGAGAGGGAGCTACCTTGCTTTGGACCAGCATCCCAGCCTTCTGTGGAGGATGAGAGGTGACATATTCTCTTCTGTAATTTCTTCTCGGCTGAAATTAGGGCATTGTCATCTGGACCCAGGAAGGCTGCAATGCTGGTCAAAGGCAGGGGCGGGGAGGGGCAGAACACATCTGGTTCACTGTCCAGACTTTGTGAGACCTCTGGATAGCAAAGAGGATGGAGGCTGAGGCTGGTAGGCACTTCTGTCAGAAGCATATGGTTTGCTGACCCCACCTGAAGAGACAAGGAGCAATCAATCATATTGGCTGGACTGGTTTACACCAGCTTTCAACCAGTCCAGGGCTCATGGCCATTTTGGAGCAGTTTATAGTCTGCAGGAGATTCCTGGATGGCGTCTGTCAGCTGACCCAGATACAGACTAGGGACAGAAGTTAAAGGAAAATCTTATATTTAGCCCCACTCCCACCCCCAGGAATAAGCACTAGGTGGGAAACAGGCTGCTGACTGACAGGAGTCCTTATCTGGAGTCCATTTGACTGTGACAAATGAGTCCATGTGGTGATTCCCTGAAGTGTATGTGCATTTTTTAAGTTATAAAAAGTACAGATTACAGTTTGTATTCTGTACTGACACCCTTGCTGTGGAAAAGGCAGTCAAGTGTCTACAGATGCCTGGAGCAGACTCGTGCCTTTGGGCCCTAGTAAAAGCTTGGGGAGCTCAAAAAACAATTTTAGTTTAAAACTTTATGAACACTCTTTCCTCTATCCAGACAGCTGCAGATACAGATTGGAAAGAGGTGGTCTTGTTTTGTTTTTAGCACCAGGAAATGTACTTTCAAATCATCTCATTAGACCCTTTGTTCTATTTAGGGTTACTATTGCTGTGTGGCCAAAGCAACAGGGACAAAAGATTATTTGGCTCATACTTCCAGCTAACAGGCCATCACCGAGAGAAATCGGGATAGGAACCTGGAGGCAGGAGCTGATGCAGAGGCCATGGCCGGTGCTGCTTACTGGCTTGCTTCCCATGGCTTGCTCAGCCTGCTTTCCTATAGAACCCAGGACCAGCAGCCCAGGGATGGCCCCACCCACCATGGGCTGGACCCTCCCCCACCAACCACCAATTAAGGAAATGCCTTACAGCTGGATCTTATGGAGGCATTTCTTCTAAATTGAGATTCCCTCCTTTCAGATAACTCTAGCTGTGTCAAGCTCACATCAAACTATCAAAAACACGCTTAAAATTTGTATTTATACCCCAACACCCACTTTGTCTATGAACTGCAGGAGCATGTGAAGGGGTAGACCTCCAGATCGAAAGCTGCAGGAGCTCCAGGATACAAGGCAGCAACAGGGTACCCAAGAGGAGTCCCAGTGAGGGCCCAGTATGGAGTGTGTAGCAGAAGCCAGAGGCCTGGAACCAGACCAATGACTCATTGCAATGAACACTTGCAGCTAAAGATACATGGATTAAAAGGGTAAACTGTGTGACTAACTGGGGGTCACACTACAGCTTCCAGGCTGAGTATTTTGTTTTCTGGTTTTTTGCTTTTGTTTTTTAAATTTTGTTTTGGAGTTGTGCAGAGGGCAGAAGCGAGGAGCAAGGGGACAGGGGGATGAATGCGATCAGGATGCATGATGTGAAATACACAAAGAATCAACAAAAAGCTTGTGTACATTTTAAGCCTTTTAAAAATTCATTTACCATGTCTAAGGCCTTTTGGACCGCTTGGATGGGACAGGTATTCTGGAACTAACTGTAAGCCTTTTGGGCAGCTCAGATGGGACAGGGATCCTGGAGCTTGGGAGTCACAGAATATTGTTACACAGCTC
The DNA here is from genome assembly GCF_003668045.3 of Cricetulus griseus. Taxonomy (NCBI): domain Eukaryota; kingdom Metazoa; phylum Chordata; class Mammalia; order Rodentia; family Cricetidae; genus Cricetulus; species Cricetulus griseus. The sequence goes on from NC_048595.1 coordinate 455,150,612, forward strand.
AGTAGGAAAGGGATGCTGGAGCTCAGGAGCCAAGCAATACCACAGGTCACAGTAAGCGCAGCAGCTCACAGCCGTGTTTCAAGGGGGGGCTTCCCCGGTGTATCAGCTCTGCTCCAGCAGAAAAGGGCTTCTCCTGCGAAGTTGTTTTGGCTCCAGTCCCCCAGAGTGAATCAAATCTCTTCTATCAGGGGAATGTTTCCCCTGACAGAAGTGTTAGAATGTTGCTGCGTCGCTGAGCCATTGCCCCTCTGCGGCTTCCCTCTGCGGCATAGGAAGGTCTTCACTCAAAGCTCCTTCAGGGATTTTTTATTCTCTCCTCCTTCTTCTAACAGTTCCATGGGGATACAGGGTTTATATAGTTTTTCCAGGGGGCGGGGATTGGTCCAATTTGAATCCCTGAACTGATTGGCTAGCTCTCTTGTTCAGGGATTGGCTAGTTTTCTGCATGGGCTTAGGGCTAGATTGAGCTCTAGTTTCAGGGCCAAAGTGTGTTTCTTTTACTGGTCTTTTTGGCTTTCTGGCTCTAGTTTTAGGGCCAGGGTGTATTTCTTTCACTGGCTCTGATTCAAGGGACAAAGTGTGTTTCTTTAGCACTAGTTTCAGAATCAGGGTACATTTCTTTGGTTCTGGTTGCTGGGCCAAAGTGTGTCTCTTTGGCTCTGCTCAGGGTGTGTTTCTTTGCCTAGCTCCTTTTCCCTGCACCATGAGACATGTGTGTTTGGTTGCTGAGAACAGTCATTGTAAACTCAAGTTCCTTTTAGTAAAAAGTTACATTGAAACCTGTTCATCTTTTAGCAAGGCAGACATACCCGTGAGTCCGCCAGACCTATAGCAAGGCAGACATACCTGTGAGTCCGCCAGGAGACCCAGCAGCTCTAAAAAGCAAGTCCTGATTTTCATATATGAAATGGACTGAGCCACATGCCATTAAACTGGTAGAGCTACAATTAGCCATCATTGCCGTCAGAGATCTGAGAAGGACAAATTAGAACAGGACAAATAAAGCAAATGGCCTCTTTTATCTGCTAAAACAGCAGAGGCTTCCCTGCTATCTGGACCATTACCTAGGCTTCTCCATGGCTCGATTGGAGGCAGGAGTTGCATCTACTTTTGTCTGTCATACAGGACAGCGTTAACTCTTCAACTGCCGCACAGGGCATCATTCATCTTTGCTGCCAGACCCAGAAGATCTGAGAGACTTTCCTGTGGGTGAGGAACTTGAGAGACTGGCCTACTTGGTGAGGCAAAGAGGTATACAGTCAATTCTCCAGTGTCCCGTTTGTCCACAGTCTGGGCTGGGTCCTGGAAGCAGGTGGGGCTTGGGCATTTTCTCCCATTGGTTAGCGTTACCACATTCCAGGTAGAGTCATCTTTGGAGGAGACCCCGTGGCTGCTGCTAGTAGCTGGCATTTATGTTATCCTGGGAAGCTCTATAGTAAACAACCCTTGAAACTCCAGTTCCAGGGGGAGCCAATGCCCTCTTCTGGCCTCCTCAAGTACCAGGCACTGGAGTGGTACACAGACATCCTTGCTGGCACAAAACTTTCATATGTGTGCTCACAGGGCAGAATAATTGAGGGCAGGTTAGCCGTAAGGCCTGCTCAGGAGGACTCTCTTTCTGTTGGGGGACTGCTGTGCTCCCCTTCTTCTTGCCCCTGCTCACTCGCACCTGCAGAAAAATCAAAGGCAAGAAGGGACATCCAGTTCGTGAAGAGCCTGCTGAGGAGACCGGCTTCCTCTTCTCAGCGGCGCACTGGGGCGTTGTCGTCTGTGGGCGCAGAGGCAGCAGCAGGTGTGGAGCATGAACTCACAGGCAGGAGGTTGGCTCCATGATTCCTTAAGCATAACTTTGCACATGTCCAGTTCTCTGTCTTTGAACCGCTCCTACCTACAGTGAAGCCCACAAAGGATGGAGTTTGCTGCCACTCACCCCACACAGTCATCGTGAGTGAAAAGTGAACAAACGTATTGGACAGTGCTTCTTGACCATGGCTTACCTGAAAGGTTCAGGCATTGTGCTGGCCTGCCCCTGTTACCTGGCAGAATCCACTCAGGCAGTGCCCTGGTCAGACCAGGGTTCCATGGGAATCCTTGAGAATTCCTGGGCTGCCCTGGGTCTTAAAATCCTTGGCAGCTTGCACCACGGTGCTCTCACTCCTGCCCCACACTGCCATCTAGCGGACAGCGAGCGGTTCGCCTGTTCCTTGGTGAATCCGCTTCAGAGAAATGCGACGGTGTGAGCCTATGAACCGAGTTATGAGTTATAACAGTCTTCGGGCTTCCCTGAAGTCGGGAAAATGCGTTCAGTGAAGCAGGCCTGGGTCTCCATCGTCTTTACTTAGCCTGGAGAGATACATAAGCAACATTTATAGGTAACATCTCTTCCTGGCAATAACTAAAATTCAGAAGGACGGTAATTTTCCACTGAGTAGCCATCCATAATGGATTATCAAGAGATCTTTCTCTTCCCTTCTGCCTTTATTATTAACTCCACAAGTCTTTCGTATAATTTTCAGATACTCTTCTGAGGGCCTTAAGGCAAAGCCCGAGTCCTGGGCGTGGGCATTCAGAACTGACTGAGGGGAGGAAAAGAAAGTCTTAATGGCTTACCTCACTCTGTTCTCCCTTGGATGATTCCAGTGACATGAAATCGGAAATGGTCAAACCCCCAGACGCAGAGAAACAAGGCAGAGCCTGTGGGGAGGGGAGACGGGGAGACACTTGGTGGCTATAAAGTCCCAGTTAGGCAAGACAAGTGTCCTAGTCAAGGTCACTGTTGCTGTGACAAAACACCATGACCAAAAGCAGGTTGGGGAGGAAAGGGTTTATTCAGTTTACACTTCCACATCACTGTTCATCACTGAAGGAAGTTAGGACAGGAGTTAGGACAGGAACTCAAACAGGGCAGGAACCTGGAGGCAGGAACTGGTGCAGAGGCCATGGAGGGAGCTGCTTACTGGCTTCTCACAGCTTGCTCAGTCTGCTTTCTCATAGAACCCAGGACCAGCAGGCCAGGAGCCACACCCCCCACAATGCGCTGCGCCCCCCACCCCCAGTCACTAAGAAGATGCCCTACTGCTTATGTACAGCCCTGTCTTATGGCAGCATTCTCTTAGTTGTGGGTCCCCCTCTCAGATGGCTTTAGGTGGGTCAAGTTGACACAAGAATAGCCTGCGTAGCATCCTCATCCTCAGAACTCCTGGACCCGGAGATGGCTTCTGTAATAGAGCCTCGAACTCCTTGGTGTTCACCAGTGACCGTGACAGCATGAATGGCTCCCAGTGGGTCTCCTTAAAGTATGTCACAGGACATTACTGAAAAACCAACTTTATCCTCCGGGGTATTTGTTGTGAGTTTATCTCAGTTTATTTCTTCCTTTCCTACACAGCAAGCACATAAATACCACCCCCATGGCTCTCTGTGATTTCTTCTTTTGGACAAGCTAGCTACAGGGCTGGGGAAATAATGCCACTGTAGAGTGGTCACCTGGAATGCATGCAATCCTGAGTTCATCCCAGTCACAAAATAAATGACAGGTTTGAACAAAGATATGTCCCGGAAGCCACCACTCTCCAACTTCATAGTTGAAGTTAACTTCCCAGGCTCAAACTGGTTTCTGAAGAAGCCCCCCCCCCCCAAAGCCAGGGCCATAAACCGAGCTCAGTGTTCCAGGAAGCCAGCTATTTCGGGGTTACAGAAGAAAAGTGTCAGACCGACCTTGACCCCAGTGGTCACAAAAAGAGGCGGCAAACCTTGAAGTTTAAAACACATTTTACTTATTTAAAGAAATAAACTTCCCCATTGCGCGCCTGATGGGCCTCCCTTCTCCCTTCCCTACCCTTAGCAACAAAAATCCCAGCTTGAAATATACAATCTGCATCATCCTGAAATGTGGCCATTGATGATTAGGACCCTCTGTCCTGATTATGGCCCAGCCAGAACTCCAGGTACCACCTCTCTGGCGCTAAGCAAAGCCTGCTGTTTCTGTGAGTATGTGTGTCACGCAGCGCCATTGCAGCCTTAGCTCTGACACTTGGCACCGTGCATGCTGTCTCACCGTGAAGTGAACGGGCCAGTGCAGCACAGATGCCCCAGCCCTGTCTCAAGACTGTTGTCCATGAAAAGGGGCAGCGTCCTTTTGTTTTAAGTTGTACTCACAATGCTGTCTGCTCTTATAGAAACACAATGGTTGAATTAGGGAAAACAAAAGACTCCCAATATTTTCCTATTGTCCTTCCTCAGCATGAAAGCATCAAAGGGGCAAATGCCTCATGGCAAGGGGTAGAGACCAAAGGTGGGAGGCGGACAGACTCAAAGTTACAACGTAACCTGCACAGCTTGGGAGGCAGATGCAGGGGGATCAGAAGTTCAAGGTCGTCGTCAACTACAGAACAGCCAGTCTGGGTTCCAGGTGACTATCTCAGAATAAACCAATAATAAACAGCTGTCCCTCCAGGCGCTGTGTCATGAAATGACTCTTCCATACTTTCTAGCAATGAAAATTAGTCAGGGTAATATCCAATGCCTTCCTGCCCTCAGAAGTGTCCAGACATCAGAAGAGTGACCTATGGTTAGAGTAAGATGCTTGGGAGCTGTGGTGGCTGGTCCATGTCAATCTGAGTCATCTGAAAGGGGAGAACTTCAGCTGAGAGGAACGCTTCGTTAGATCCAGCTGTAAGGCATTTCCTTACTCAGTGATTGTGGGGAAGGGCCCAGCCCACCGTGGTTGGGGCCACCCCTGGCCTGTTGGTCCTGGGTTCTATAAGAAAGCAGGCTTTGTAAGCCACGAGGAGCAAGCCAGTAAGCAGCTCTTCTCCATGGTCTCTGTATCAGCTCCTGCTCCAGGTTTCTACCCTGTTTGAGTTCCTGTCCTTATGTCTTCAACGACGAACAGACACATTGAAGTGTAAGCCAAACAAACCCTTTCCTCCCCAAGTTGCTTTGGTTATGGTGTTTCATCACAGCAATAGAAACCCTAAGACAGAATTTGGTACCAGGTTAGTGGGCATTGCTGTGACAGGCTTGACCACGTTGCTTTTGGGAGGACTTTGGAACTTTGGGCTAGAAAAGCCATTGAGTGTTGAGAGCTCAGTGGGCTGTTCTGTAGGAGTTTGGGAGATAGGAATGTTAAGAGCAGCACAGACGATGGGGGCCTGACTTGTGAAGTTTCAGAGGAAAGCAAAGATGCTACCGAGCCATTTGTGGAAAGAATCTGTGGTTTTTGGTCAGCTGGAGTTGGAGAATTGGCTGTGATTGGCAAGACACCAGAACCACTAACGTGAAACCTTTGCTTTGCTGGGATGGTGGATGCTGGTCAGGTGGGGCTGAAGGACCAGCAGTGATTAAGAAGAGAGCATCATTGAGGTGAAGTCTTCTGGGAAGTGTTTGTTCAGGGTCAGCACACAGAGGTTGTGTTCCAGAGGTGACCAAGGTTTTAACTAGTGCTGGAAGCTGACTTTGGTAGTATTAGAGTCACCCAGATGTTACTGGTTTTGAAATTGTGAAGGGGTGGTGGAGAGCAGCCGAAGCAAGAGAGGCCAGGAGAGGCTGGTGGTGAAAGTGCAGCCCAGTTGCAGCAGAGATCCCAGCATTTTGGAGTTGCCAGCGCCATGGGATGACCATCAAGAACAGCAGCGGCAGTGGAATGAAGCCGGCCGGAGCCCGGAAGACGAGCTGTGTGTGCTGCAGAGGTTGGAGCCAGAGAAGTGACCCAAGCTCCTTGGAGGAACCTCCCCCCCCAAAAAAAAAATCGTGAGTGGAGCTCAGATAACTGGACATTGAGTTATTTACACTATTAGAACTTGGTTTTGCTTGGTTCAGATTGTGACTGTGCCCTGGTTCTTCCCTCTTGAAGTAAGAAAGTATTTAACTTAATTTTGATTTTTTTTTTTCAGGAGATCACATCTGAAAGTGACACAAGCTAGGGTCATCAGAGAGGAGGGAGCCTCAATTAAGAAAATGTCTCCACAAGATCAGGCTGCAGGCAAGCCTGAGGGCAGGTTTCCTTAGTGATTGATGAGGGAGGGCCCAGCCCACTGTGGGTGGAGCCATCCCTGGTCCTGGGTTCTAAAAGAAAGCAGGCTGAGCAAGCCATGGGAAGCAAGCCAGTAAGCAGCTCTCCTTCATGGCCTCTGCATCAGTCCCTACCTCCAGGTTCCTGCCCTGTTTGAGTTCCTGTCCTGACTTCCTTCAGTGATGAACAGTTGTAGGGAGACACCGTAACCACACCTTCTAAGGGCTGGCTACAGGTGTGCTTGACCACGTCTGTCAGGGCATGGTCAAGGGGTGTTCAGGATGACCCATGGGGGGTTCTTAAGGTGCTGCAGACACGTGGGAGCCCCTTCTCTCTGGCCTCTCTAGCTTGCTGCCTCTGGGCATGCTCTGGCTTGCGCTTGACTGGTATTTTCTGAATAAAGGTCTTTTGGATCTATAAGCCATCTCCATCGGGTACAAACAGTGTTGTGGAAGTGTGAGCCAAATAAACCCTTTCCTCCCCCACTTGCTTTGGTCACGGTATTTCATTGCAGCAGTAGAAAGTCTAACTATGACAGAAGTCATAATCAACATAGACTTTGCCAATCCAAACACTTTGATCTAGAGGACTGCAGTTTTTGTTGGGTTGGAGCATGAAGCCCACATAAGTCTCTCATCATGACCTAGCTACTGCTTTCATGGATCAGGTCAAGAACAGGCCCAGTGAAGCAGGCATGTAAAATCCAGGCAGTTTGAGCAGCCAGGTGAAGAACAATGCTTACAGTGAACACGCCCTAGGGGAAGGAAGGTATTTTCTGCCTGAATGAGTGGCAAACTAAAACCATGTCCACTGGGAAAAGGGCATCAAATTCAGGAAGAAGGAAGAAGGGCCAGGATGGGAAGTTGGGGCTAGCCCCAGCAAAAGTTTTCCCTCCTTCCTCCTCCTCCCTTCCCTCCCTCCCTCCTGCCTCCCCCAACCTCCAACCTTTCTCTCCACTAGAGACAGGGTCGCAATATGATGCTCAGGCTGGTCTTGAACTCATGGCTGAAGTGATTCTCCTGTGTCAGTCCACTGAGTAGTGGCTACAGGGGTTATGCCACTGCACCTGGCTTTCCCTCCTTTTTCTAAAAATTTAAAAACCAAATAACAGTTGTCGTTGTGATTCAGCATGCACACACCTACCTAACGGAAGGAAAGTTTCATAGAACAATATTTAACTGTGTTACAGACAACACATTCGGGCATATTCTATTCTAGCCTTTAACACCTCCACACATCTCATGACTCTCAGGGTAGCTGCTAAGCAATGCATCCTTCTGCGACTTCGTCATCCAGTCAACAGCATAGTCTCTCACACTAAGGCGCCAGCCTCTCGGGGCCACTGTCCTTTCATGGCAATGTGACTCATTCTCTTATTGAAGTGAGGCGGCTGTAGAGGGAAGCACTCATGGTCTTAAGAACAGGTGTGTAAATTCCTACACTGTAAATATGTTCATGTGATCTGCATTTTATTCCATTCTATCTCGTCTTATTTTTATTGTAGCAAAAATCTTTACAGCATAAAATTTGCTCACTTTAACAAGCTTTAAATACACAGTTCTATTGCAGTAGAACAATTCACATCTTTTTTTTTTTTTGCCACCAGAACTTAATAGTTTTGGTAAAATGAAACTCTTTGCCTCCTAAACAGTAACTCTCCCTCCTCTAATTACCACCGCTTTTCTTTTGACCCTATGACAAACATTTACTCTAGGAATCTTCTATGAAAGGGTGACATATAACCACACATTATCTATTTGTTGTGGGTTTGGCACCAAGCACTGTGTCTCTAAAGTCCTCTATGTTGTATATCAAATATCCTTCCTTTTAGGGATGAAAAATGTGTGTGTGTGTGTGTGAGTGTGTGAGTGTGTGAGGATGTGTCTCTGCATGTGTGTCTGTGGTGTGTGTGTGTTTGAGTGTGTGTGTGTGTCTCTGTGTGTGAGCGTGTGTGTGTTTGAGTGTGTGTGTGTGTCTGTGTGTTTCTACATCGTGTTTGCTCATGCATTGATGGACACTTGAAATGCTTCTGATTCCTTTGGCTGCTGTAACAAGGCTGGTGTGAACGTGTGCAAACAAACACTACTTTTTCTTCTGTAAATGCTTGTTGTACCTTTGCCGAGTGGTGTAGGCCTGTAAGCCCAGCACTTGAGAAACGTGACGTCTGAGGTCACACAGGGAGGCCCTGTATCATATCTGGGCTACGTATGGAAGGAGAGGAAGCAACACAAATGAATGCCATGTTTATAATGGGTTCCAACTCTATGCTGTCTCTGTGTGCAGACAACCCAAGATCTGAAAAGTACAAAGTCCCAACCACTCCTGGATGCTCTGTTAGCAATGCACAAATGGTCAAGTATTTATGGCCACATTCGCATTCTTCCTCTCGTCCTCCTAGGGCAGGGTTAGCAGTCTTTCTCCCTCTTCTTGCCTTCCTTGGAGATTCAGGGCATCTCCTAAAATGACATGGCCAGTGAAAATACTGCCCCCAGAGGAAAGAGTTTATTCCCTGGGGAGGGGGAGTGAAGATGGTTGCTCATTTCCTTCCTCCCCCCCCCTCGCTTTCATTTTGAAGTGGGGGAGCAAAAAAGCCAAAACCTAGTAGCTCTCCTGACCCGTCTGAGACATTTTTGTAGGTTAAAGAATCCTGTCTTGAGGCTGGGGACACCCAGCTGACCTGAACAGTGGGGGGCTCTTGAACCCCAGACGGACAATTGGAAACCAGCGTAGGACAGAACCAGGCCCCCTGAATGTGGGTGTCAGTTAGCAGACCTGGGCAATCTATGGGGCCTCTGGTAGTGGAGCAGTATTTATCCCTAGTGCCCATTTGGACACTAGGACTTTGGGAGCCCATTCCCCATAGAGGGACACTCTCTCCTCCTAGACACATGGGAGAGGGTCTAGGTCCTGCCCAAATGATGTGACAGACTTTGATGACCCCCCATGGAAGACCTCACCTTTCTATGGAGCAGAAGAGGGATGGGATAGGGGCTGGTGGGGGCTTGGGAGGGGGGAGGTAGAGGGAACTGGGATTGATATATAAAATAAGATTGTTTCTAATTTAAATAAAAAAAAAGAATCCTGGCATGTTAGGTATGAGCCAGCCACCATGGGAGTGTGTAAATCATTGCCTCAAGTCTACAGCTCACCCCTCCTTTCCCCTCAGTGAGGTCCAGGGAGCTCTAGACTGACAGCCCCACAGCTATGTGATGGGAGAGCAGCTCCCAATGGCTTAACAGCTGCTTCCCGGCAAAGGAACTGACAGCAGTAACTGCAGAAGTGGAGACGCTGCCCAGAGCTAATGGATTCCTCAGCTCTGCTTTTAGAACACGGAGAACTGCGTAAGGACTGAGTCCATGCGGCCCCACATCTCCTGCTGATGTCAGTATTTGGTGGGGGGGGGCAGGGAGGGGAGGGGGTTGTCTTCCCCCCATTGTTCTGTCCAATCAATACCCTTTTGAGGAAAGATTTAAAAATAGTTTCCCTCATTCCCACAAAGAACTCAAACTGGAAAAGGTTCATTGAGACATGAGGAAAAACTGGCTTGCTTACTTACTAAGCACAAGAAATGATCCTTTTAGGTGTGGAGCTATTAACAACAGCTTTAAAGACACTGTGGTTGTGGCTGGGAGTGACAACTGTCCTGTAGGTGAGCTTAGACATGAACACACTGTGCTTACAGTCTGTGCCCTCGAGTTTTATTTTGAGGTCAGTTCTTTTCACAAAAGCCCTGGATAGAGAGGTTGTTCCCTATTACTCTGGACCCTAAATCAACCAGGGCTGCTCAACCATCCTGCCACAAGCACTGTATGATTGACAGCTGCTTTAGTGACTGCTATGAGTGGCTTAAATCCCCACTCTATCCCAGGTTTCTGGTGTCACCTTTATTTACCTTCTCTCGGGATTATTGTCTTGTCCTTAAATTGTCTGATAAAAATCGCAATCAAATCATTACACATGTGCACATGCATTAAAATGCTGTACTGGCTGGGCGGTGGTGGTGCACGCCTTTCATTCCAGCACTTGGGAGGCAGAGGCATGTGGATTTCTGTGAGTTTGAGACCAGCCTGGTCTACAAGAGTTAGTTCCAGGACAGCCTCCAAAGCCACAGAGAACCCCTGTCTTGAACTCCCTCTCTCCCCCAAAATGCTGTACTGTTTTGCATAATTATGTGCAACTACTATGATGGGGAAAGTACTTCTGTGTATGTTTATCTTATTGATTGTTGAGTAAAATACTGTTTGGCCAATGGCAGTGAGTTAGGCAGGACTAGGAGTCAAAGAGGATTCTGGGAAATGTAGTAGAGAAGTGGTGATCCAGACCAGAAATGACATAGCAAGGAGACTCATATTTAGCAAGGAGAAACAGGAAGTGTCCCTTTTCCCCCGGGCGTGGCTCGGTGGCTTTTGGCAGAAAGATTTATCGTAACACTACTATGTCAGTTAAAATGCATATAATTAACAGGGCTGGTGAGATGGCTCAGCTGATAGAGCACTTGCTGTCAAGTTCAGTCCCTGGGAATGGTGGAAGGAGAGAGTCAATTCATGCAAGTTGTCCTCTGACCTACACACACACACACACACACAATCTTAAAAAATGTAGAAAGGAATGTATGTAATATGTCAGTCACAGCCGGGCGTTGGTGGCACATGCCTTTAATCCCAGCACTCGGGAGGCAGAGGCAAAGGCAGGCGGATCTCTGTGAGTTCAAGGCCAGCCTGGTCTCCAGAGCGAGTGCCAGGACAGGCTCCAAAGCTACACAGAGAAACCCTGTCTCGAAAAACCAATATATATGTCAGTCACTAGTTAAGTGATTTAAGTGCTGAGCTATCACAGGGTAGGTGTAATATATTTCAGAAACAGATTTAGAGACCCGAGTGTGCAGGCGTGGTGTCGACTAGGGATTCATACCTGTGGAAAGGAGGTGAAGAAAACAGGCTTCTTAGAAGCTGGACTACAGTCCAGACTAATGGTTGCCCTGGAATGCAAGCGGCCTGTGAGAATGGCCCCTTGTTGCTTGGCCAAGGCTGTGTCTTTAGAGTCACTAAGTTTGGAGAAAGCCATGACCCAGCAATAGACCACTACTGCACCCGGCTAGCAGACACACACGTATGGGCTTTCAAGCACATCGCAAAAATGATTTTCTCAAATTGCTGCCTCAGTTTCCCCTCCCACAAGCCATTTCACAAGATTGCTCATTTACCCAGGCTCCACTCCTGTCCAGTGCTATTAGTCTTCTTTCTCCTTCTAGATTATGATCAGAAAAAGTGATGTGCCGTTCTTCTATTACTTTCAGAGAATTTCAAGTGGGGTTGAACTTTTCTTTCATGCGTTTACTGCCTGTATTGTGACTCTCTCAGGCGTTAACATTTGTGTTCATTCATTCCTAAGGCTATTAGTCACGTAACATGCCTGTTACTTTGTTGCAAGTATTTCTGTTTTGTATCCTAAGTACAAAAGCATCCTTGCAAGTGGGGCATGGAGATCACCTCCTGTAGCTCTCTCAGGAAGGAATGTGTTAGCCATCTGGAGACAGCTTCTAGTTGTGTTTTACTCAGGGAGCTGCCCTGCTTCCGGGCTTCAAGCACCGTCATTCATTTAAGGAATACATTCATCTAAGGAATTATGCTGCATATAAACTCAGTGTCTATGGTGCTTAACACAGCCCCGGACCTGAACAGGAAGTGAGGGGTCCTGTTAACACGGTGGGCTTCTGATTTCCTTTCTAACCTCTAGGTTGAACATGAAAAGGTTGCTTGCAGGAGTTTAGAAATATATTTAGCATGCTTCTCAAAAGTCCTGAACTGTTCTTTTTTAGACAGAAACAGTTTTTGTTTTTGTTTTTTTCCTATATAGGGCAGGTCTTCAAAGATGGGAAAATACCTTTTCCCAATTAGTGGTGGCCAAACACATATGGGAAGATAGCTCAAAGTAACACTGCGATGCAAGATGAACTCCCCAAGCTCAGGGAATAATTACAGACACCAATGTCCACTTATGATATCATGGCCCCTGGAAGACCCCAAGGAAGGGATTATGGTCTGGCAACTCTATGGAACCTGTAGAAGTAAAATGTTCACATCTGTTTCCCCACACGAGATACTGGCCCTGGGTCCTGAGAGAAGGCCACACATTTTGGATCTCCTCAAAACGACAGAGTGAGCCTGTGAGATCAGAGGTGAGCTCATCCATGCCTTCTAGTTACCAGGGACTTGGGGGTTTCTCCATAAGAAGAGCCACCAGTGAGATACAGCCTGATGAGCAGGACAAGTGGTGACAAGGTCAGGCTGTGAGGCTCATCACTCTGGCCCTGGCCCAGCCAGCCAGCTGGTCCTCCACCCGGCTTCTCAGCCAGCTGGACAGGAGGTTGGTGCCAGCACCATCTTTCCCAGCAGGAGGTCCAGGAGTGACAACTGTTGTGGGCCCAGACCTGCCCAGCCAGCCGGCCTGATCCAAATGACAGGCTGCTCCTCCCCACTGTACCATGTCCTTTTGTCATTGTCTGACTATCCTGTCCTTTCATTAAAAACTCTGGTTTCTTGCCTCTCTTTCCTAAATTCAGAACACTGAACTTGTGTGCAGGGCGAGTGGAGCTGGAGCTGTCACTGTCCTCATCTGCTCCAGAGAACTTGGTAGCCGGAGCCTGAAGCTCTGTGCCCACCGTCCCCAAGCACCGGTCAGGAGTCATCTGTCTTACCTGGCCCATGTTCAATCTTGGGAACTTTCGTGCACACCTTACATTTCTTTCCATTTTTTAAATTTACCAATCTTTATTTCCTGCTTACTGCTGCCTAACTCTTCTTGGGGATACCCCATTTATTCCACAAATCCCTGAAACAGCCCCTTCCTCAGACCCCATACCTTGCTCTTCCTCCATGCTCACACTGCCCTGCCGCCCACCAAGATCAGACATGCTCCGTCCTTACCAAGGAGTCAGATACTGAGTGAGGCCCATGTGAACAGTGGAAGACTAGAACAGCCTGCCACTTGCGTCCCCACTGGAATCCTACAGTAATGCAGTGACTGTTCACCTTGATTCCTCTCCTTAACCCATCCCAGGCGAGAAGCCCGACCTTATGATCCACCTGGCAGCCCATTTACCAAGAACACTGAATAGCTGTACTGTTGCACACATCAGGTCAGACAGACTTCCAGGCTCCTTCTTGACTGGCAATCCCAAGGTGCCCTCGTTCTTTGACGAGGCCCCGTTAGCTGCCCTCTTCCATGGGAAAATTCGTTTGTATGCAAATATCTAACATCCATGTTTCTCTTGGACTTTGGAGAACCCCAGTTCCATCTTGAGAAATGCCAACATAGAACTAACCACCCTGGGAACTGAAGCAACTGTAGTTTTACAACCTGGATACACAATGAACCCACGTGAGAATCTGTGCATACAAAGATGACGCCGGACGGAATGACCCCTTAGAGTGTTTGAGTGTCTCCTTTAGAGAAAGGTAATATAGCCCAGAGAGAGAGCAAAACATCCCATAAACACCTGGAGTAGAGATGCCACTTTGGGGAAGGCCAAGGGAGGTTTGGTGAATGGAACCAGCTGGCTGGGTGTGAATCTGCAATCTTTTAAGCCAGTGAGCCAATCAGGGGCCTTCGCACAAACTCCATAATAGTGCACCCGTTAAAGTGGTTTTCATCTATTGTCATCTAAAATGTGCCAGCTAGCATGTCCCAGAGGCGTTCTTGTTTCCTTTAATATTGATGCATGCGTTTGGTGATCTCTAAGTATGCTCAGGAGTGTGCTCCCTAATGGGCTTGCTTAGGAGTGGGTCATGCCTTCCTCACACAAATATGCATGGGCTCCCTGAATAGGACCCCCGTGCTTCCTTTGTTTGTGGAGAGCATTGTTTGGTGGGTGACACCGTGCTGCTCTTGCTTGCTCTGGGCCACTAGTCTTTCACTCTGCTTCTTGCCTCTCGAAGGTGTCTATTTTGGCTTTGCATTCATCAAAAACTCACTATTGTCTGCTGTAACAACCCCACTGCATCAGTTACAACTATTGGAGGGAAGCAACCGTGCGAACCATAGAGGATTGCCCCGAAGAACATATAACGATCCTCACAGAAATCCAGTCTGAGTGTCAATGAAAAATATGTGGAAACCATGCGTTTGCCAGCTTTGTGGTGACCCGAGGCATTTGACTTCTGCCCCAAAGCCATTGTGGGATATTCATGAGGCATATGGAGTGGCCATCCCGGTGTCAGGGACTCAGATAAATTAGGCCTTATTTTTATGGGGGAATGAGCTCCTAAAACAGTAATAAATCTTTTAGACTAAGATAAATGGTGCCAATCTTCAGAGATGCCTTTTTTAAAGAATTTCTCTTTAAATGTAGTAAGCCTTTGAAAAAGACACACACACACGCACACACACACACACACACAACGAAACTTGAGCGATTGAAAAAAACACACAAAATGCACGGGTCTGAAAAGTGGGAAGGGATGTTGGTAGCCTGTGCTCTCACGCTACCCACCGGGAGGCAAGCAAACTGCATTCACTTGGGGGAAATAGGTTTTCCCAGAAAGGTGCATTTCCTCAGTAGACCACTAGATGGCAAAACAAGCATGCTAAATCAGAGACAATATGCCTGCCCACCATTTTTGCGGCTCATAGGCTGTTCCTTGTAAGGTGTTTTTCCAACCAACAGACATACCAAAAGACACCCCACACCACTTTTGTTATTGTTTGTCCCTTCTCATCTTTGTGTTTTCAGTTACTTCCTTTAAGAGCTGACACGTCACAGGAAATACACAGAGCGGCCTACAGAAATGCCAAATCTCCTGTATTACTCAAGGCCGTGCTGTCATGCTTGAGATACACCTATCTGTGAAGAAGTTCCGTTAGGGCTTCCTAAGTTCCATTTAGGGTTCCATTCAGTCACCTAAATGCAGTTCACGGCTTCTAGGATTACACTTGCCCTTGTGTGTGTGTGTGTGGGGGGGAAGCAATCCAGTAGTTGAGTCTAGACAGAGTATGGCTTTGCCATCACAAGGTCCTGGTTTAATTTACGCTTCAATACAGACAGCTGCATGACCTCGGCCAGGTTGTTAAACCCTCTGAGCCTCTGACCATACACTACAGAGGGTGGCAGACAGTTGCATGGCTGTATTCATGACACTCGGCCCATGCTAGTGGCCACAGCTTCTTGTACCCTGCTCCCCAAAGCAGGGAAAGGACTGCATCTTCTCCCCGTGTAAAGGAAAGAGAGATGGATCCCAGCCAGGTCATAATGATGAGAAGATGGCTGCTGGGATAATGGCACCATCCGAGTTAACTCACAGGGTTTCACATGCAAGGAACAGTTAACTCACCTTAGGGGAGGAAATGTCTGAGCAACGGTTATTACCAAGCAAGGGAAAGAGTTCATGGTCTAATTTTCCTGCAAATAGGTTCTCACCTTGCAGCTCAGGCTGGCCTGCAACTCATTATGAAGCCCAGGCTGTCTGGTCCCAAAAATTATCGATTATGATATTTTGGGCTCCAAACCTCAGCTCCATTTCAGGAGCCTGAATCTCCCATTATCTTTCAGATGCTGGCTAATTACCACCGGATGGCTTGGCTTCAGTGGAGAATTCATATCAACAGACCTAGGCCCTGGGTGGGCCCATACCTGTTCTGAGGGTTTGTTTATGTGCCTAGGGACTGTTTAGGGGTGCCTCTAGGATTAAAGGAAATATTTGATATCAGCTTTATACATGCTAGATATGTTTTGCGATCACCCCCACTGTTGGAAAGATAAGAGGATGCTTGAATAAACCATGGACTCCATTTTCCAGCATGGACTGAGAGCCCTCCTGAGATGACAAGATGTCCATGTCTCATCCTTAATCCCGCAGGGTAGCTAGGAGTTACCTGATCCACCCTCCCACTCAGGGATGGATCCGGGGCTGTTCAGATGGCTCTGATTACAGCCCCAAAGACATCAGTCCAGAATAGATGGCCTCTGTAGCGTAGGACTGATACAGGCTGAGCCCCTGCATCAGGCTGGCCTCCAACTCAAAATCCTCTTGCTTCACCAACTGCTGGGATTACAGATGTGTGCCGCCATGCCTGACTCTTCACAGGTATTTCCTGAGGGCTTCCCCTTTGAGAGGCTCACAGCCAGGCAGAGGAGTGACCATAAACTAAGTTGAAAGTCTATCCAAGTGGTAGTGTTGTCCCCAGGCTTAGCCTGGGGATGTGGGGACAAAGAGAGATTGGAGAGACTCAAGGAAGCCTGCCTGCTCCTTTGTACTGTAGTGCTGGCGGTTCCAATCTGGGCTTGATGGCTTCTGGGTGGTGGTGATGGGCAGCATGAGCACCGAGGAGCCCCTAGGGGAATCTGAGTTGGACTTGACTATGTGGGTTTCTTATGTGGTCAAGAAGTTTTTGAACTGGGTGCTGCAGATGACCGCAGTGAGGGACTTGTCTGAGGATTGTGAGCTGTGCTTTTAGAACAAGGCTGTGGCATAGAGGAGGGGGCTTAACCGCAGTGTCCTCTCACTCAATTGCAAATCCAGTGACACTCTGTATTGCCCAGGGACTTTTGGCATGTCCCTTGTGCCTTCTAAAACAGAGCTGGTGGTAGACAGGCCTCTCAGCAGCCGCCCAAGGGTCTCACCCCTAGTGTACATGCCCACACAAGCTCTTCCCCTGAGTGTGGTAGGCCTGTGATGGTCTCGCACACAATGGCAAAAGTGAAGGGCACACAGATGTAATTAAGGGGTTGAATCAACTGACAATGAGTTCATAAAGGGGAAACAATCAGGTGGGTCATTAATGAGGACCAGCTCTAGTCTGGGCTGGTGTATCTACAATGCAACTCTTGCACCTAAGGCTCGGGGGTCATAGCAGAAGAGGGGCAGAAAGATTGCAGAGCCAGAGGCATGGAAAGTTTGTTGTAAGATTGAGTCTTCTAGAAATGTCTGAGAAGCTGCACCTGTGTGGTCTCATCAGCATGGCTGTCTAAACATGACCTGAACAAGTAAGATACCAATAGACATGCTACAGGGAAGGGGAAGTCTCCTGTGTCCCCAATTTTAGACAAAGAACTTCAGGCAATTGAGGAATTTGAAGAGTAGGAGAAATAGTCTTCCCCAGGGAAGAGCCCCACAGCAATCATTTATCCAATACCAAATGGTCAACCCTATAGATCACACGCATGCAAGTAGAGATCACACGCATGCAAGTAGAGATCACACGCATCCAAGTAGAGATCACACGCATGCAAGTAGAGATCACACGCATGCAAGTAGAGATCACACGCATGTAAGTAGAGATCACACGCATCCAAGATCATATGCATGCAAGTAGAGATCACACGCATGCAAGTAGAGATCACACGCATGCAAGTAGAAACATTATATGCACTGAATGGGTTGTATTAATTTATTTAGGAATACACATGCAGCAATTAGAGAAAAAGAGGCCATGAATTTGAGAGAGTGCTGGGGAACATTTGTTTACACTGTGTGGAGACATATCGTTGTGATTGGTTTAATAAAACGCTGAATGTTCAATAGCTAGGCAGGACTTCAGGCAGAGATAGCAACTCAGGAGAATCTGGGTGCTTGGGTGAGATGCCAGGGAGACACAGAGATAATCAGGTGAACCATGGAACAGAGAGAGCTGCCTGTGTGCGACTCTCATATTTAAGGTCTTGCTACGTCACTGACCATGCCCTAGTGTGCATGGTCTGCATCACCTGTGCCAGCCCTCAAGAGGGCATGGCCAACATTTCCCCTACAATTCCCCTTTTAGTCTAAAAGAGAATTAAAACTTAACAGTATAAATTATCTATCATTAACAACCATAAAGGTGAATTACATGAACTTATAATAATCTGCTAATGTCACATCTTAACTATTAAAGTCATCTGAAAGCGATGTCCAAGCTTGAGTGCCTCCTTTCAAACCCAACCTTAAACAATAGGAAACTAGCCCTAACTAGGTGTCAAGAGTGGGGAAAGGGGGCATAGTATTCTCCAAGCTACTTCCTGCTGAACCGGGAAGACGACAGCCATATGGGGTCCTGTGGGAAAGAATGTTAGTGTAGTGAAAGTCCTGAATAGGTTATCTCCAGTCCGTGTCTAGTAGGAGATGCTTGATTGAAGGTCCAGGTTGAAGTCCTTAATCTTTATTGAAGTTCTTGTGTTGATTGAAGTCAGTTGCTGAAGTTCTGGCCGGAGTGTCAGCTGAAACGAAGCAAGTTGGATCCAGTGTACTTGAAGAGGTGTGGCCCATTTTCTTTCCGGAGCATCCAGGGATTGCTGTCAGGCAGGTCTTCATTGGCTGTGTGGGACTGAAAAATAAATGTTAGCAGAGAAATGTTTGCTTGTATATGTATGCATACCGGGAAAGGCAACCATGGGAAAATAAGAATTATGAAAGGGTGCAGACCTTGAGAGAAAAAGCCAAGACAAATGACAGTCCCTAATCTTTCCCCTAATCTGTATTACATCATTTGGTTTCTTGATACAATACAGAAACTCTGAAGTTTATTTTAACAACGTGTTTGGATTTAGAGGAGGAAAGCCAAATCCGACTCTAAAGACAGCATTAATTGAATAGGGACTAGGAAATGAAGAGAAATAGAGTTCTCTGAGAGACAGCTGTAAAGTTTACCATATGGCACATTCCTTTTGTTTGATGGTTATAGCTACCTTCTCTTCTTAAGCATCTAACCATGCAGTGTCCTTTGCCTTCTGGAGATGAGTTTTCCTGTGAAGATAAAAATAAAACACTTCCCTTTCCTTTGGGGGTTTCTATATAGTTTATGAGATACACCTTGGTATGTTACCTGGCATTCTTCCTCATCAAGAGGTTTTTTGTTTTCAACTCAAATCTTGATTAACTTTGATGGTATCCAAATTTTTCCTTCTTCCGTGGAAAGCAATGCAAAACCCCTACCTAAACGTAACACATGTCCTGGTTTCCATACAGAAGTTAGTACATCTTTGAAGTATACCTGCTGATTCAGTTCTGCAGTTTTTTCCATAGTTCAGTGTTGTCTTTCTGCAGCTGTTTGTCCTTTCTCATTGACATTAAGAAAGTTTAGTGTTAATAACACATTATGCAACTATGTTTGGGGGATTTTGTTCCCCCAGCCTGTTTGTGGAGCATCTCCTTAAGTGTTCTATTAGATCTCTCTACCACTGCTTGTCCTGTAGGATTGTGTGGTATACTGGTGACATGCTTTATGTTATAATATTTGAAAAACTGTTCCAATTTAGTGGAGACATATGCTGGAGCATTGTCGGTTTTTATTTATGCAGGTATACCCATAACTGCCATCACCTCTAACAGATGTATAATAACAAAATCAGTTTTTTCAGAGTTAAGAGCAGTAGCCCGTTGAAACCCCGAAAACTTATCTATAGTATGATGCAAATATTTTGAATTTCCAAATTCTGCAAAGTGAAAGACATCCATCTGCCAAGCCTCATTTCTCTGAATGCCCTTAGGATTACAGCCTGCTTACAATGGATCTTGATTATAAAAGGAACAGGTAGGACAGTTTCTCACTATCTCCTTGGCTTGTTGCCAAGTGATGGAGAAGTCCTTTTTCAAACCTTTGCTATTTACATGAATAAAATGAAATTATGAAATTCTGAGGCTTCTAGCACATTTCCTATTAATAAACGATCAATCTCATCATTACCTTGTGCTAGTGGGCCTGGCAGACCAGTATAGGATCTGATATTATATATCTATATCTATATCTATATCTATATCTATCTATATATATATATATATGATTACTTTTGTTTCTGATTGTTTCCTTTATAAACAGTGAAGTTAATTCTGTATTATCAGGAATGAATTCTGCAGTCTCAATGTGTAAAATGACTCTCTTGGCATATAGAGAACCAGTAACTATATTAAGAGGCTCTGTAAAATCCATAAGTACCAAGAGAATTGCATATAATTCTGCCTTCTGTACAGATGTATATGGACTTTGAACTACTTTATTTACCTCTCCTGATTTATAACCTGCCTTACCTGATTTGTTAGCGTCAGTATAGAAGGTAAGAACTCCAGAAAGAGGAGTTTGTCTTACAATACATGGAATGATTCAGATTGTCTTTTTTTTATGAATTTAATTCTGTCAGTTTTGGGATAATTGTTGCTAATTGTTCCCAAAAAGTCAGTAGGGGCTATCTGCCAGTATTCATTGTCCTTCCATAAGGAGGAAATTTCCTCGTTAGTTAAAGGTACTATAATTTCTGCTGGATCTTTTCCAGTCAGTTGATGGAGTCTTAATTTGCCCTTTAGAATCAAACCAGAGATCTTTCCTATATATGTCTTTAGCTTTTTATTCTGTTTATGTGGTAGAAATATCCACTCCAATATAGTGTCTTCTCTCTGCCTCAGAATCCCAGAAGGGTATTCTCTGGATGGCAAGGTAACCAGAATACAGTCTAGATTAGGGTCTACACAATCTACATGAGCATCCAGTATTCTGCTTTCCACCCATTGCAATTCTTTTTCCATTTCATCGGATAATATTCGTGGACTGTTTAGGTCCTTATCACCTTTAAGGGACATTTTTAAATGTTTAAGTCATGTCCTTCTATACCAATAATCACCTGTAGTTGAGAAATTTCCCCTAGCAGCTTCTGAAGACTATTAAGAGTTTGATAATGATCCCTTCTAATTTGTACCTTTTGAGGTCTGATTCTTTGTTAATCTATCTTGTAACCTAAATAGAATCTCCTCTTTGTATCTTTTCTGGGACAATCGGTAACCCCCCAATGAGGCAGAACTTCCTTCACCATTTCAAACATACATTCCAATGTTTCCTTATTAGAATCTGATAAAAAGAATGTTATCCATGTAATGGTAAAGAAGGGATTCTGGAAATTTCTTACGAATTATTTCCAAAGGTTGCTGAACAAAGTGCTGGCACAAAGTAGGACTATTTAGCATTCCTTGTGGCAAAACCTTCCACTGGTTGTGAATTATTAAGAGTAGGTACAGTAAACACTAATTTTTCTCTATCATTTTCTTGTAATGAAATTGTGAAAAAACAGTCTTTTAGATCAATGACTATGATAGGCCATCATTTAGGTATTAAGGAAGGTAATGGCATTCCAGGCTGCAGAGAGCCCATTGGTTGAATTACCTTATTGATGGCTCTCAGGTCTGTCAGCATTCTCCAGTTATCTGACTTCTTTTTGATAACAAATACAGGGGAATTCCAAGGGCTGCTAGATACTTCTATATGCCCAACCTCTAGCTAGCTGTTCCTGTACTAACTTTTCTAAAGCCTCTAGCTTCTCAGGGGTCATAGGCCATTGTCCTACCCAGACATGTTCATCTGTAAGCCACTTTACGGGTAGGGCCTTTGGCTCCTCTGAAGGTTTATCATTTGTACTTAGTTTCTGTACAGCCTGGATGGTTGGTAACTGTTTTCCATAGTGTCTTACCAAATTTTTTCTACCATCTAAAGATTGTACATAATTCATATCTGATACTGGAGGAATATTAATCTGAGTATTCCATTGCTGTAACAGATCAGGACCCCAGAGATTTATTGCTATGTCTGTGACGTACGGTTTTAGCCATCTTTTCTGTCCTTCAGGTCCAATGCAGACCACCCAGTTAACACTCTGTCGAATTCTAGATAGAGTTCCAATCCCTAAAAATTGTACATTCACCTCTCTAAGAGACCACCTCTGAGGCCAGGACTTTTGGGTAATAATAGTTATGTCTGCCCCAGTGTCCACCAAGCCAGTAATAACTTTATTATTATTTCTTTCTTTCAACTGAGGCCTCTTATCATTAATAGAAGTTTGCCAAAATATGCATTTATCATCTCCTCCAGTCACATTTGATTCCTCATTACTAGCCAAACTACTATCTAGAGTAGTGTCACTTTTTTAATAGGCAATGTACTATCTATTCGTCCTGTGAAAGATTGTCCTCCATAGTGACTGGGAATGACCGGACCTTTCTCGATGTGGGGGACTTAAAGAGGCCCCTCAAAGTGTTTCCCAATTGTAACAGGTTTCCTTGCATGTCTCTGGTTGATCTACATCTGTTGGTTCAGTGTCTGCCCTTACCACATCTTCTACACAACCCAGAAGGCAGTGGCCTTCCGTATGAGGCATTGTTAGAATTCCTTTGCCTACAATTTCTCTCAATATGCCCCATTCTGCCACATCTGAAACATCTAGGTTCCTGGTATCTTCTTGGCCTCCTGGGGAAGGGTCTTCATACCCAAGGTCCTGGTTCATAGTAGTGATAACTTCTGGTCTCGGTGCCTATGCTGACCTCTGTAAGGTGCTTCTTCCCAAGCTCCTGCGTCATTACCTTGAGAACATTTAACCTCTTGGGATCTCTTTAAACCTTTTGAGATTGCCTCTCTTACCCAAGCTCCTGTATCTTGTACATTATAGTTGAGGTTAGCTGTATGCTAAACCCATTGTTCCAGCGGAGCTGATCTGATCTTTAAAGGCAAAAGTATTCTTTTGCATATAGGGTTTGCATTTTAATAAGCTATTGTGTATATGATTGATTTTCTTGTTTCCGGATCTGTTACCTGTAATTCTACTGCCCTAGTTAACCTTTGTAAAAAGTCATAGAACTGTTCTGTTGGTCCCTGTCCTATCCTGATATAACTTTCTACTCTTTCTCCTGGCTCATGAACCTTGTCCCAGGCATTCAAGGCTACTGTCCTGCATAAGGATAACATATGGTCAACATATTCAGCCTGAACCTGTGGATTAGCATAAATGCCCTTACCCAGGATCTTAGCCTTAGGGAGCTTCATAACCATTCTTTATGCCTTGAAGCTTTAAGGTCTTATCTTCCTCCCTGAAAAGAGCCCTCCACTGTATCTGAGATGGGGTTTCAAGCACAGCTGCTACTAGGTGTTCCCAACCCGTGGGCGTTACCCTATTAAAGGTCGCACATGAATTTAGTAATTGTTTGACATAGGGACTATGGAGGGCATACGAAACAACCGACTCCTTAATTCTCTTAAGGTCTTTCAATAGTATGGGTTCCCACTGATATGCCGTCTGACCATGTAGATGCTTCTTAGATGGTGTTTTTTCTGTCATAATTGCTGGGAACACCATTGGTGTACGCATAACAACCTTAGGAAAGTTTTCCTGACATTTGAATGGAGTAGGTGCATTGGATTGGAAGCAATTTGATTCCCAAGTCACAAAAGCCACAGTGTACAAATCGAAGTCGGTCCAAACGGTGTTTAGTACCCAAGCGGGTCCTTAGGCCCGGATAGAATGGCTTGGAGGTGTGGGGCAGAGACCGCGTGTGTTGGAAAGAAACCTCTAGGTGGCCGGGGTGAGGCTGGAACTGCACAGAGCTCCTCTCAGCCAAACAGCATCAGAAACACTTAGTAAAGCCAAGTCCAGACCAAAACAACAACCAAAATAAAAAACTCTAAACAAGTACAAAATGCTTTAAAGTGTGCATAGATGCTGAAGAAAGAAAAGAATGTGGGTATGGACTGTCTTAGAAAAATAAATGAATAAATAATAAAATACAGAGAAACCCTGTCTCAAAAAACCAATAAATAAATAAATAGTTTAAAAGTAATAAAGTTATTAAAGAGGGATTTAAGTAATATAAAAAGAATAAGCCATGGAAGAATGAGAAACACACAGGGTACCAGGATCCTTTATGTTGCTTTATTGGCTTTGAATTTATTAAATGCTAATGAACAGAAAAACAGCAGCTTCTGGGAGATATTGGGTTGTGGGGGAAAAAACTACTGAATTATGTATCCTAAGGATGTCTTAACTTTAGAATGTAAGTCAGAAAATGCATTGTGTTCTGGGAGAGGTTGTGCCTTTGTTTCCATAGAAAACAAAACACTGTGGATTCCTTGAAAATTAATAAAGACAAGACTGGTAATGTATAAGCTGACCCCTCTACGTGGGAACACTCTGAGACTGGATGAGACATGATAAATCATGTTGACTACAGAGTCCTTGTAAGTTATCATCACATATCATCTTTTAATACGGCATGGGTGGAGACTTATATTACAGTTTGGTTATACAGTCCAAATGGACTTAGGAAGTTGACAGATGCCTTTTAACCTGCTCAAACTTAAAACAAAACAAAATCATCTTTAGCTCTGTACCTGTGTCAATACAGGTATGTATGTTACCTTAAAAGTTTGTATGTTTGCAAAACAAAAAGACCAGACATCAGTGAAGACAAGTAGCCCAGGTGATTCAGCCTCTCAGATTTCCTCTTTATTGGTTTCCTCAAAAATCTGCCTCCAGAATAACTTCAAAGAGGGTAGCTAAGATGATGCAGCCTTCAGACTACTACAGTCAGGACTTCAGATAAGCCCTGCACTTTCTCATTACGCAGAGACGAGACAGCAACGGTACATAACTCTTCCAGGACATGATCATCTCAGTTTTCTCAGGGTCACCTAAAGATGCCATCACCCCCACATCAGCTTGCCCAAGCCAGTAGGTTGATTATAGCTTCTTATTGGTAAGTGGATTTTAAATGACTGAGTACTGCTAATATGAACTATGAAACTGATGTTATCACAGTATCCATATCCATAGGTCAAGTTGGGATGGCTCTTGGAACTAGGCAGAGCTGCTGTCTCGGTGCTACCATCACCAGCAATCTTTTGTTGAGTTTTCATGAGGCACCCGTTGAGTTTGCATCAGCATCAAATAGCACTTCAGCATGTGTGCCTTGTGCCTGGTTTGTCTCATCGATTTTCCTGAATTTTGCAGTTATCAAAGCAAGCTTTAAAAGGTGTATTTTTAAGACTGGATTTGTAAAATGTATTTCCCAAGTGGAAATGGACGTCTCTCTTAACTCTTGATCCATTGGTACCTTATGAGACTTGTGAAAAGCGGGCAGGTAGCACAAAGCAAGAAAACCATGAATGCTAACCCTAAATACCCTAAATACCCATGAAAGCCAAAACTGATGCAAGACCGCACTAGAGAGAGCTCTGGGAAGCATGGATTGGCCAGGTGCATTAGTCCGATTTCTGCTACTCTAACAAAACTCCCGAGAGGATCAACTTACAAGAAGACAAGATTTATTTTGGCTCATGGTTTTAGAGGCTTCAGTCCATGGTCCATGAGCCCCAGTGTGAGGCAGCGCAGCTGTCAGGGAGCACATGGTGGGACACAGCTTCTTACCTGCTGCCTGGGATGTGAGAAATGGAGGGAAAGAAGAAAGGCTAGCTGATAACTCAAAGATATCCATTAAGTTTCACCACCTCCAATGACACCATTGGTTCCAGATCCAAACTCTGATGCCTGGAGCAATCTGGGTCATGGAGACAGATTTTTCTCCACCACAGCAGACAATAATTGACTTATTTTTTTTCTGTCTTGGTTGTAGCTCATATCTTCAGTGTTCAGTGTGCAGAACATGAGACCAAGCAAGCCCTTGACCTTGCCTTAGGTCCCCCTAGGTCTGTCCTCTTTCCTGAGCTTTTGGGTGGACTTAGCTTGTGTGAGGCTTTTTGTTCAAACAAATCATTACTGAGCGTGTCCTAGGAAGCACGTGTGGAAATGCAGTCAGAAAGCCAATGCACTGTTTGGGCTTTGATCCCCTTCTCCATCCCCCGTGGCCCCACCTCCTGCTCTTGCCCTGGGGCTCTCCCTGCTCTTTCTCTGTCTCAGCCCTTCTCTGCGTCCTCCACCAGTGTGACTGCTGCTTGTTAGTAACAGAACTGAGAGTGAAATCTCCTTTTTCTTCATCCCAAGGGCACTTGCTTTGAAAAACTTTTTTCTACTGCCCTGGATCCAAGTGTCCTTTCCTCTCTGTAAAAAGCACAGTTAGCCTCAGTGGCACGGACGGAAGAGACCAGCACTCTCTAGAAATCATGATGCTACTGCCTCTTTTCAAGTGTGGGAGGCCCTGAGGCCTGAGCTCAGGTGTGCCAGGGGTGGTGGCAGCTTCGTGGGTGTCAGTTTTCGCACATAGATAACCTCCTGTCATGCCACGGTGACATGTTGAGGCAGGTATTTGCTACGTTTGGTGGAAAAAGAAGCAAAGCCAGTGAGGTGTGCAAGATGTGCTCAAGATGACCCCCACATTGGCCACTGGGACTGCCACCACTGAGGCTCCAGTGACATTGCTAGACCTCATACGTGGTACTCCCTGTCACTTCCGTGTGTGTGATCACTCACTGTATTCATATTGCTGGCACCCAAGTCTTTCACACACCATTTCTCATAACCCCATAAACAGCTTATGAGTTGGGGATGTGATCACAGAGGTGGTGATATTTCACAAGTCACTCATCTAAGATTCGGGGACACGTGTCCGTTCCGATGTGACAATGCAGTTAGAGGCAGAATATGGACTCAGTTCTTCTGGGGCCATGACTGATCTGGGCTTTCCCAATTTTCCACCCTGGCTCCCTGAGGACCTGGCTCCCTTTGGCTGGGTTTCAAGTGCTGTGGCATGGACAATTAGGTACTTAATAAATCCATTGCGAAGCTAGTGTCTCCTGAAGCTAAAGTAATGGTCCATGTAGACAGTACAAAAATAATTGAACCAAAGGCACAAAAATACAAAGCTACCAGAGGCTTGAGGTATCACACATGACAAGAGTTATAAACAGTAGAGCTGAGCCCTGAGAACCAAAGATCAAAGCAGACATGGTGGGAAAGAGGGGAAAACAGCTTTCTGTGGGTTTGTTTCTCTTCTCAGATAAATGATTTCCTTTATTCCTCAGACAAAACCTGTGAGGCAAAGTCTCCATGTGCTTGTATACTGTGTGAGAATGTATTGCTGTGATTGGTGTCATAAAAACTTGAATGGCCAATAGCTAGGCAGGAGATGTAGGTGGGACTTCCAGGCAGAGAGAGAACTCTAGGGAGAGGAAGCAGAGTCACCAGCCAGACTCAGGCAGAGTGGTATGAGCAGTGTAGAGAGATGAGTCAGTGTGCCACATGAGAGAATGCAGATTAAAATAAGTGGGTTAATTTAAGTTATAAGAACTAGTGGGACAGCCTAAACTAAGGCCCAGTTTTCATAATTAATATTAGGTCTCCATGTCATTATTTGTGAGCTGGAGGCCCAAAGAAAAATCTGACTACATCCATGAGATCCATGAGGGTTTTTTGTATCAGTTTCCTGCCTTTTTTCCTGCCCTTCTAACACCACACAACGATGACACACACTGAGTCACATTCGAGGCAGCTCTTCTGATTCTAAGCACTGGCCTCTGTTGGTTGTTGTTTTCCTCCCTGTTGCTGGGGAAGCTCTGCCACACTT
This sequence comes from Cricetulus griseus, assembly GCF_003668045.3. Classification (NCBI taxonomy): domain Eukaryota; kingdom Metazoa; phylum Chordata; class Mammalia; order Rodentia; family Cricetidae; genus Cricetulus; species Cricetulus griseus. The sequence goes on from NC_048595.1 coordinate 455,177,864, forward strand.
ATACCCCTGGCCCACACTTATACCTTTGTTCCTCCCGGGGCAGAACCTAGAATACATTTTTTTTTTTATAGTAAACTCAACCCATGTCATGGTTTCTCCCTCTGATGGTGGATTCTAGAGGGTCACCAACACGCAGGTCCCTCACCAATTAGTGGGTCATTCACAGGGCCTGGGGTGGGGCTGGTGGGAGGCTCCTTGGCAGTGAGCAGAGGAGATAGATGCCAGAATGGTCCAAGCAGACCCCAGGAGGGAGGCATAGCTCAGGTGTGGAGCGTATACTTATCATCCTAGATTCTAGGTTTGATGCCCAGCACCAAGACACACACACACACACACACACACACACACGCACGCACGCGCACGCACGCACGCACGCACGCACGCACGCACCACGCACGCACGCCGCACACACACGGCACACGCATACGCACCCGCACGCGCAGCCAACTGCACGCACTGCACACGCGACGGCGCACCACGCGACCGCACGCCAGCGCGCGACAGTTCACAGCACGGCGAGACGCGACAACTGGCGCGAACGCCACGGACGGACACGACAGCGCGCACGGCACGCACGACGAATCACGCACGCACGAGGGCGACACACACACGCAACGCACTCACACACGACCCACTACGCAACACACGCAGCACACACACACACACACGGCACACGCGCGAAGCACGCAGCGCACGCACATACGCACACGCGCAACCACACACACACATCCGACACCGCACACAACACACACACGCACGCACGCAGACGCACGGCACGCACACGGCGACACACGCACGCACGACACGCGCACACGATCACACCAAACGAACGCACAGCAACACACACAGTCCAGCCGAGCGGGCCACGGCCACGCACCACGGCACGACAACACACAAAACACACCACTCACACACACCAGCACACACACACGCGCACGCACGCACGCACGCACGCACGCACACGTGCACACATGTGCACACACGTGTGCACATACACACAAAAGTCCCCAGTCCTTAGGGATATCCACACTTACTATCTGTCACCTTGAGCCTCTCAGCTTTTCTTGGCCTCCTTTTTGGACAAGTTTGATGTCAACACTCTTGTCACAAAAATTAGAAGGACGGTCTGTTCCAAAGATTTCACAGCTGTCTCCTCACACAAATAAACGGGACTTTTGGGATCCCTTGTAAAGCCTTTCTGACCTCCCCCTCTCTCTCTCTCTCCCTCCCTCCCTCCCTCCCTCCCTCCCTGCCCCTCCGCCCTTCCCCGCCTCCTCCCTCCCTCCCTCCCTGTCTCCCTCCCTGTCTCCCTCCCTGTCTCCCTGCCTCCTGCCTGCATGTACAGGTACGCGTGTTGTAAGTGCACTTACATAAGTGTGAAAACCAGAGGACTTTCTTAGTTGCTCCTCACTCTGTTTACTGAGGCAGGGATTTCTCAAAGATCCCAGAACCTGCAGATTGGTCACCCTACCCCATAAGTGCTTGGATCACAGGAGTAGGGGCTCACATGCTTGGCCCCTATGAGTGCTTGTGCAGCAAGCTCCTCACCCACTGGTCCATGCCCCAGCCCTTTGGCCTTTTTGGCTTAGCCTGTATCTAACCTCTTTTAAGTTAGCAGGAATCACTGAGCATAACATTGAGACAAAAGGCCAAAGTAAAAATCAAACTTCTCCCCTTTCTCACAGTGGAACTGCTTGGATCCTGACCCAGGAACTTGCGGTGCCTTATGCAGTGTGAGCCTGAGCCCCAATGCTGAAGCACCTCTAAGTTAACATAGCCCCTGCCAGACACAACAGCAGACGCTCTCTCTCTCCCCATAGATGTGTGTATATGTGTGTGTGAGTGTGGAGAAATGTGTGTGTGTATAGAAATGTGTGTAGAAATGCGTGTGAGTATGCAGAAATGTGTGTTGTAGAAATGTATGTGTGTGAGTGTGCAGAAATGTGTGTGTGTGTTGCGTGCATGTTCATTGTGTTTTTTTTGTTTGTTTTTTGAGCATGGTGTGATTCAGCCCAGGCTGGCCTCAGATTTCTTTGTAGTGTGTGTGTGTGTGTGTGTGTGGGGTGACTTTGAAACTTTGATCATCCCTACCCACCTCCCAAGTGCTGGGTTACCAAAGTGTGCTCCCTGCCAATTCCCCATAAATATTTGATGCATGAAAAGTAGAATGCATTTTGTTTGCACTAATCCATTTTTTCCTGCATTCAGTAGGATTTGTTTTGACGCTTAGGGACTAGATAATAAGATCATTTCTTGGGCACACATGAGACAGAGAAAGTCAATATACATACAGCAGGCACGGGAGGAAATATGCATTTGCTTCTGGAACCTTTTGAACTAAAATGGTTGAAAGTTTTTCTCCTAGCGGAATCTCATGCATAAATCATCCCCGTGCTTTTACCGTTGGGCAAGTAAATGCACCTATGCATTTGCTCTTTCACCCACCCTGTCATCTCCATTTCCTAAGTGTATCGGAAAGGATAAATCTAGGGGAACTGAAGTGTTAGGGATTCTAGGCTCCGGATAACTCCCGCTCTTAGCTTACCCTTCTGCGTTTCTAATATGACTTAAAGCTCCCTGTTACTTTTAGCAGAACATTTGTATCAATGGACTGACTTTCCCCAAAGCCTGCCAGTCTTGCCCATTTCATGACCATGTAGCAAAATAACATATTGTGGGAGAAGTGTTCTGTCTTCATATGTAGAGAAGAGAGTTGGAGACAATGTCTGGATCCCTGTTCTTTTTCGGTTCCCATTTACTTACTATTTATTTATTTATTTATTTATTTATTGTGCGTGCATCTATCTGCAGGTACAGCATCCATGGAGAGGTCAGAGGAGAATTTAGGAAAAAGCTCTCTCCTGCTATCTGTAGGCTCCGGGGATCAAACTCAGGTTGTCAAGCCTGCACATGTCAGTATCTCTACCTACTGAGCACTCTCACTGGCCAGGATTTCTTTTTCAGAACTGTGGTGGTTCACGCAGCGTACACCTGAGCATCCTAAGGGTAGCTGATGGGCTTTAAGCATCTTCATACTGATGCTGTTCAGGCATTGCCACTCCCCAGGTCAGGAGCATGCCTTACGTTTCCAAGTAGAAACGCTATGAAACACCATTAAACACTAACTCCCCACTTGCCCCAGCCCCTGGCAGCGAACATGCTACACATGGCCTGGGAGTCCGACTACAGGAGCTTCCTCATCTAAAGGAAATTATATGGTATTTGCCCCTTTCAGACAGGGTACTTCACTTGTTATGATGTAGGAATGTTTCCACTATGTTGCAGTATTCTTTTTACGTGCTGATTTATATTCTATGGTATGCACATATTCCATTTTTCCAGGCATGTACAACCTGTAGGGCAATGGCAGCATGCAACCAAGGCTAACTGTGAAGAAAGTATGAGATTATTTTTTCATATGTGTGATTGTGTGTGTGTGTGTGTGTGTGTGTGAGAGAGAGAGAGAGAGAGAGAGAGAGAGAGAGAGAGAGAGAGAGAGAGAGACTTGATTGTGTAGGTTTCAAGCATGAACTTTGTAGATGACAACATTGTGTTGCAATGTCACAGGTCACAGGTCGGGCACACATGGACCCATTATCTGTTGGCAGAAGTGAACTTCTCTTGTTGGCTCTTTTGAATGATGTTGTTTAATTACACAGGCACAATTACCTGTTTGAGACCCTGTATCAACTGTCTTGGTTATGTCTAGATCACATGGTAGTTATACATTTAGTATCTTTATTTATTTTTGTCTGTGTGAGGGCAGGCACGTGTGTGTCATGGAGGTCAGAAGACAGCCCTCAGTTCTCTCTCGCCACTTTGTGGAATCTGGAAATTACACTTGTGTTATGGGACCCACATGTAAGCAGCTCTCCCTGATGAGCCATCTTGCCAGCCTGTAAATGGAGTTCTTAATTAGTCTATATAATAAAAACCCGGAGTCAGATATAGAGGGAAATGCTGAGAGATCAGAGGAAAGGAGCAAGTCACAGCACACCTCACCTCCTTAGTGTTTCAGCAGACCAGAGAGTGAGTTCCTGTTTCTCCTTGTTATATCCTGTTTCTGCCCAGCTACCTCACTTCCTGTCTGTCTGTACAGACCTCCAGACCTCTATGGTTAGCTAGTGGCAAGCTCCATTCTCTGACCTTCAGACAGGCTTTATTTGTACAAGCAAGGTATCAGCACACCAGCCCATGTTTAAAATTGTAATAACTGTCATACTATTCTCATGGTGACAGGGCCATTTTAACCTCACCATCAGTGTATGAGGACTGTGGTTTGCCCACATCCTCACCAATGCATTACTGTTGGGAGGTAAACCCACCAGAGACCACCAGGTAGACACTCTTAAATCTGAAAAGAAAGGCTTTATTGTTGGCCAGCAACTGTACAGGGAACTTGCCCAAATCATGCAGCCCCGAGCCTTACAGCCCTTTGTCTTCTGAACAAAAGGCACACCCTGGTTGGCACCCTTTAATTAGCAAGAAGTGTAGCTGCAAAAGCTAAAGAGCAAGGTTAGTAATGAAAGGGCTGTCCTGGAATGATGGACTAGGTCTTTGTTCCCATTTTGGCAGGTGTTGGGCTTACATTCTGGGGTTTTCAAGTCAGAATGGTGGCTCTAACATGGTATCAGTTATGTTAAGGCCCAGGGCTCTGTTACATTTTTTAAACCACAATCACCCTAGTGGTCTGCAGTGAGCTTCCTCTTTCGTTTTCTTTTTTTAAAGATTCCATGGTACCTGAGTTTCAGATGCAGGTCTCTGGATCCTGACTCCCCACTGGAAAGCATCTTCTTATGCCTGTTTCAGTCTGGCTCTGTGGCTTCAGCATCTGCCTTTGCTAAGCCAACCGTTCCAGCCACACACATCTTTCCTGGGAGATGAGGCAAGGTGCAGCTGCCCACAAGGTGAATCTTAAGTCAAATCTAGACACTCTATTCTCAGAAATGACTTCACCTTGAAGGAGTGGCTGAACTACTGGCTTTAACTATGCACATTAGATGTCACTCTGAGCCCCAATTCCTACTCTTCCTAGGCTACAATAGACAATAATCTTCCCCACACAGTGACTATGTCCAGTCAACAGGGAAACAGGCATGGCATTCGTTTTTGGTGAGACAGCTCAGAGGCCAAGTGATCATCAAGTTCCTGAAGTGTCCTTCACAAACCCATGGAAGACCGTGATTAAGAGTCATCTGGCAGGGCAGTGGTGGCGCCCAGGTGGCGCACACCTTTAATCCTGGCCCCCAGGAGGCAGAGGCAGGAGGGTCTCTGTGAGGTAGATCTCTACTAGCTCAGGGCCAGCCTGGTCTACAGAGTGAGTTCCAGGACAGCCAGGGCTACACCGAGAAACCCTGTCTCAAAAAACCAAAACCAAACAATCAAAAAAAGAGTCAGGTGGGCCTCAAACTTTCTTCCAAAGAAAGGGCTCCACCGTTACATGATCGAGGAGATCATGTTCTGAAACTGGTACTTTTGACCAAAATTTCCTGAGGCAGAAATAAATCTTATCACGAGGTGCACTGCTTTGAGAAAGTGAATCCATTTCAGCCAAAAGCTGGGGTACAGGCTCTCAACGTGACTTTTTGCCGTTCCCAGGAAGAAACACTGTCTAATAGACCCAGATTGAGTCCTATAGTATTGGGATTTGGGGAGTGATTTTTCTTGTATTGCCGAGACAGATGAAGCACTAGGAACTGGGAGGGTTTCTGAAGCTCCAGACCATATGGTACCCATCCTTGTGCAATTTCCAACCATTGCCAGAACCAAAACAAGTCGGGATTCAGGAGAAGACGACTGTGGAAATGATGGCAATGAGTGGATGCTTCCGTCTCTGCCCCCACTGCTCCAAGTCTCTGGCCAAATGCTCTGCAAGGTGAGAAGTGAGATTTCCCGGGAGGTCACTGGGGAGATGGCGCCATACGGTGGGGCCAAGCTGGCCCTGCTGAGGAGACATGACAAGGCACATATGGCCCTCATTCCTACAAATGCTACTCCAGATTTCAAACCTAAAAATGAAACATAGTGCATTTTTAAACATTTGTGCCCTAGTCAATAGAGAGTGTGGGTTCACGCGTGGAGGTGCAACATCATGAAGAGAGAATCAGAGTGTCTTCCTCACCGAACAGGCATTGGCGGCACGGATCTGGCTTGTCACTGAGGGACATTATGCCTTCTAACTCACACATGGAACTCTACAGATGGAGTGGTCTTCCCTTAGATGTATCTCTTGTTCTCTTGTTCTCCACATCAGATGCTGAGGTCTCTGGCCCACTAGCCTCCTGGGAGCCTTCTGTCCCCACTTCCCATCCACCCCCAACAGGCAGGCAGGCAGGAGTGACAGACAGTGAGATTGGAGACATGCACTACCACATCTGACCTTACATGGGTTCTGGGGATTTGAACTCATGTCTTCATAAGTTCAAACACTTGCGTGGCAGGTACTTCACCTACTGATTTTTATATATTGTGTGCTCAAGTGATCCTCTTGAAGCTGGGACCTCTTGAAGCTTCTTGGATCCCCCAAGAAGCTGGGACCACAGAAGTGAGTCTGTCATCTTATCTGGGTCAGGTGGCTTCTGAATTTTAGATCTTGCCTGAGAAATCGGGTGAGTGCACCCAAAACCTAAAATATGTGCACCCTTTGCTTCCTTCTCAAAGTAGACATGGGTTGTGTTAGTCGGGACGGGCTAAGACATGCTACAGAACAATAGACCTTGGGATCTTTCAGCCAAGGTGTATTTCTTGCTCGTGGAACGTATCCAGCACAGGTCAGCAGAGCAGGGCAGGGGTGTAGTCTGCCCACATGGTCACTCAGGAACCCAGATTTGCCACCTACAGATGTCTTGTGCCTAGGCAAGAGTCTGCATGGAGATCTCAGGCCTGTGGTTTAGACCAGAAGTACCACATATCATTTCTGCTTCGGATTGATGGCAGGGAGATGTGACATTTGGGCTTTTGTGTCCCTAGAGGAGAGGAGTGCTAGTGGCAGGCCCTGGTGGTATTGATCGTATTTTGCTATGTCATTCATCCAATCCTTCACGTAATTATCCTGCACTGAGTGCAGTTCTCGGTCTGGTGGCAAATACAGGCAAGTATAGCCATTGCCTTCAAAGTCAGAAGACCTGAAACTGGAGGCTTGAGACTAACCACAGCTAAGCAATTATGTCATCGGCTCATCCCTCTCCTGGAAGGTAAGGGATGACCACACAGGAGAGGGGTGGCCTAACACATCCCCGTATGCAGATCCGAGGGCGACAGCTTATTCTATTGTACACGCAGCCGTCTGCGGGCTGCATCTGCTGTGCCCCACCCCTGTGCCCGGGAAACTGGAGCTGGACAGGGAGAGCGTTATTTGATGACCTAGAGTAGAGCACTGATGATTCTCAGTAGACTCTGGGGCAGGACCCTGCTCACCATGACGCTATTGCTGGACGCTGACTGCCCTTTGATTTTGTTATGCCTGAAGTTCAACTTGGCTGAGACTCACACTGGTTGCTGAAGAGTATCCTCCAAAGACAGACACACTGCCCAGACGATTTGGAAGATGTGACCTTTGAGGGACAGACCCACTGAATCAGATATTTTTCTTTCTAGAACCTGGCTGAATTCTGGGCTTAGGTCCTGTTGAAGGCTCAAGGACCTTTTCCCTTCCAGATCCAAATAATGGCAGTCAAATCTCCTTCATGGGTTCCACGACATAATCGCCCCGTGACTCCTCAAGTGCCTACCTTCTAGGGCTATCCAGTGAGGTGCCAGGACTCCAACATTTGAATTTTGAGAACACAACATTCAGTTCACAGCAAGGCTGGGGAGTATTGAGTATAAGTTGAAGGCTGTATTCTATTTCCTTGATAATATCTTTCTTCTGGCCACTCAACCCAACCCCCACAGTAGTGGCCTTCTGTGTTTAGAAAAGGCCAGTAAGGGCCAGAGCTATCTGACTTAGTGGTCCAGGGGGCTTTGATGTCTTGCTCAGAGTTTTCCACACTACAGTTGATGGATTTTTCACAGTAAAAAGTCCCTGATCTCCAAGTAGTTTGCTTATAAAAGCCTTGGGGTGGGGTGGAGCCTGCTTGGTTGTGAAAGCCTGCTCATACAATAGCCTCATTAAAAATAATATTCAGACAGAATTTCAACACCAGTTCTATGCTATGCAGCTATAAAAGTGAGGCTCTAACCCCAACTAGCTTCTTGGGGTGAGGAGCTGGAGTCTGGTGAGGTTTTGAAGCCTTCCTTTTCCTGGCTTTCATAAACGCCCGTACTTTTCTGCAATAGATGCAGCTGGTTGAAGCCTCAGTATTACCTAGTAAAGTGGCTGGCAGTGGGTCAGTTTGTAAAGTGAAATCTCCCCTCCTTAGGCTCCATAACAACAAAGAATGTTACGATGAACCGGCCCATTTTCGTGTTGCATTCTGCAGATGGAGACCCTGGGTCCCTCCAGGTCCTTCTAGAACAGAATTCTCATCTGATTGATGAGGACAGCGTTTAACTTCCCTCAGTGTGGAGAATGAGCACAATGAACTTGAGGATTCCCAGGGCTGACCAGTACTCCAGAGGTCTATGACCTAGGAGCCAGGAAGTTAATCTTATTGGGGATTAGAGAGAGGTTTTGGATCATTTAAATTAGGAGATATGGTGTTCTGCCTAACTTCTTCGTGCCTGGATGGACACCTGCCATGTTATATTCCATTTGGCATCAGTTCCTGAGTGTGATTAAATATTCTAGACAAAATAATTTCTCAGAGCAGCAGAGAGGCTGCCCTTGGTTCTCTGGGGTTTGGAAGGCAACAAAAAACAGGTGGAAGACACAAATAAAACACTGGATACCAATAGGGCCTGTCCCTGGGAGGTGTGCTGTTCTCCACAGGGCAGGCCAGAGCTGCCTCGCAAGCACAAAGAGATCCCAAGAGGCCAGCTTCCAGCAACTGCCTGGAGGAGGAGGAGCCTTACAGGACTCCTCAGCCAGGCCCAAGACTTTAGTGCTGCTGCAAGGTTAGGACATCGCTCTACCCTGCCTCCTGTTGCTCTATCAGCCTCCTCCATTGCTCTATCTGCCTCCTCCATTGCTCTATCTGCCTCCTCCATTGCTCTGATCCCTGCCTCCACTGCTCTAGCTACCTTTGGCTGATTTGCTCTGATATCTTGGAAATGTCCTACTCAAAGATGGAATCTCATGTACCACTTCTGTGACTCTTTTTTTGGTCAGATCCAGGTTGCCTTGCTTCATAATGAGGCCCTGTCTTAAAACTCTGAGGAATAGGAATAGAGTTCAGGGTTAAGCACTTCCCTAGAAAGTGCAAAGCCCTGGGTTTGATCCCCAGTCCTGAAAGGAAGAAAGACAGTGTTGACCCTTTTCAAGGGTGGAACTTCGTGTATAACTGAGTCTGTATCTAAACCATAGCAGAGACCAGGGGAGAAACAGATTTGTGAACCTCTGAGTGGTACTCGATTTTAGGGAAGATATAGATAGATACTGGGTAGGAAGTAGGGCTTGTGCATAATTTGCATATATTAGTGCAGAATTTGTATTTGAAACAAAAGTAGGATTCGTGAGAAGTTATGTCTGCTTGTTTTTTTTTTAACACCTATGATGTTATAAAGTTATTTTAGGTTCCTAAGAAGGCATTTAAAAATAGCATGAATAACAACAACAATACAATCTTTCCAAACATTTGCCCAATCTGTTGGCCAGACTAATTACAATGATTCCATGATGATCAACTTGGTCAAGGATGAGTCCGTTCCTAGGCCAAGTGAGCCTCCGTGAACAGGGCCAGTCCTATTGAGTGGGTCTTTCTGCTGAGTGCTCGAACAGCCCCAGTATGGAAGTATCTTCTCCCCAGGAAGATACTCTGGGTATCTCTAACACATTTACTGTGGATTAGAAAGCCAGCCAAAAGTCAACCATTAGTGACCCAGTATGAAATGTAACCAACTGAATACATGCAAAGTGCATAATGTTTTAACTAAAGTGAACAGCGTGTAGTCAACTAGAAAATCCTAGGAGGCAAAATTATTAATTAGAACCATTGTCTGCTCTCTCACACGAGGCAGTAACTGTTTTCTAGAACCTAAATGGTAAAAAGCCTTTGTCTAGATCCTAAGTAGGTTCAGTCTCAGATGGACACCAAGCTTTTCAAATGTGTCTTAAGTTTTCTCTGTTGAGAAAAGGATCTGATCTGGGTCAGACACATCACTGGTAAAGAGGATGGACTAGCATCCTCGTGAGAAACATGTAACATGCCATATTGGTTCTATACCAGTATTGTCAATGTCTCATCTGTGTTTATGGTTATTTTTCCAAAGAGACACCAGGAAAGCCTGTGGAGCAAGCCAAACTAAGCCCATTAGAGAGGCAGTGCTCAGAGGGTCTTGGCCATGTCTCAAAACAAGCAAGTTAAGAAAGGGTTACGGAGGATGTGATGGGACCTGGGTGACTGAAAGGTGTGTCGGACAGACGGAAGTAACAGGTCTGAAGTGACAAGCTGCTGGCTCCTGAGTCAGCCACTCTGGTTGGCTCACGGGCAGCTTACAGGGGCAGGTGGCTAAGTGTGGTTCCCCTGTCATCAAACACAGGGCAGTTCTCACAGCTCATCTCCAGCCCTCCATTCTCAGTTCAGAGATGAAAGTCTTTGCTAATGGACGGACAGATGGACGTTCTTGGAGCCAGCAGGAGGGAGGTCCAGCTTCCTAGGGGATGCTTCTTTCATTATAGTCAGATGAAATAAAGGAATGGAGGCAGTACACTGCTAAGAAAGCTTCAGCTGTGGATTCTTTCATTTATATTCCCCGTCCAAAGCCTTGGGAAGAAACTGTGGCCATATCTAAACTTGCAAACTTTAACAAATACAGAAGTTGCTGGGCTTCTCCCCAGGGCCTGCAGATGAAGGAGCCCAAAGCTTAAGTTTTGTGGCTTTGTGGTAAATCTCTTAACATGACTTTAGCATTTAGAGCTCTCTCTGGGGTTATCTTTGAATGCATTGCAGGGCCCAGGATATAACAGCCAGTCAAAGCTACTGCACGTCTCTAAGTCAGTGGAGGTACTCTGAGCACGACTTTGTCTCCGGCTTTTTGCTAGTTGCCCCCTGTCAGGGCTCTGTGAGGTCACCTACCTCCCTTCTCCCATCTGTCTACTGTTCCCTTTCTTTCCTGTATTCTAAACCAGGAAGGCTTTGCAGGATAAACTCTCTAGCTCATTTTCCACTTTGTTCTCTGACAATATCCCAATACCCATATATGTATATGACTATTCATATGTATATATCTATATATGTAGATATATTTATAGATATGTGTATTTTATGTCTGAATATAGAGACAGATTAATTTACATATCTACATACTTATGTGTGTATAGACATATGTGTGTATGACATATATGCATCATATATGTGTATATACATACAAATATGCGTTCTTTACTCTGCGAATGAGAAGTTCCTATTGGCCCTGACATACTTGGCATCACCAAGCTTCCCCGGAGCCCAGTACCACCTTGTGTTCTTTGTCTCTCTGGTGCTTCACCCTTGAACTCTCAGATGAGTCCTGCTAAAACCACCTCCCTTTGGTCTCAGTACCCACACCTCCTCCTCCCTCCCCCTCCCCCCTCCTCCTCCTCCTCCTCCCCCTCCTCCTCCTCCTCCTCCCTTTTGGCAGATGACTAAGCATCCCAGGCAGCTGATGAGCTCTGGCTCCCTCCCACCTCATCTCCACCTACTCTTCCTCAAAGGGAAAGTGGGCTCCTCCCCACCTCACTGCCTTCTTGGAAACTGGAAGCTTGGATTGCCCCTCCACCCATCCCCCGGTGAGTTATGCTCTTACCTTTCATAGTCAACTGCTTCTTCTCAAGGTTTCAATACCTGGAAACCCAAACAATCCAAGTAAAAAGAAAAGAAGGGGGAAATAGCTCTTCACTGTTCAGCCACTCATTCCCCATCTCATACTGGCCACCCCACGTCCTTCTGTCTTCATACAGCCAAATTTCTCAGCAAGTTTACACTTGCTGTGTTCCTTCCCTGGTGTGCATTCTGTGATTCTGTGCTAGCTGCCCTGCGATTACTGAGTTGGAGAGAGAGACACTTTCAGTTTTCCTGGGTCTGGTTCTTTCCCTGAGTGTTGCCATCTGCTCCCTCCCTGACATCCTGGCCATCCAGCGGTTGTCTGTGCAAGATACTGTGGGTTGGCCCGGTCAGCATCCATTCCATTGCCCTCTTGGCATACCTTCCTGGCAGAAGGGAGGTGGCTCAAAGCAACATTTTCCGTATGTCCCCACACCCATGAAATTTCACCCCTGCAACACCATCTCCAGGACCACCCCTTGAAACTGTTGCCCTGGGTAGAGTGGCAGACTGAGGGCAATGTTTTGTTGTCATGCGCTACAGCAGGAGATTGGTCTGAAGTATCAGCTGGTGGGACCCTCAGAGCCATCTGCACCTCAGGAAGCAAAAACAGCTATTCCTTTGGAAGATTTTCATGGGCTTGCCTTTCCCACAATTCTATAAATTGTTCATGACTTTCAATGAATGTCATGTATTTAAAGTATCTAAAGTAGACTCTAATATCAGACTAAGAACACTGGCCAGCTTAGTGACGCAGGGCAGCTCACTTTCTTGTCTGTGACTTCTTTCATTTCCCCTGGTGGCTTTTCACCTGTCTGTCTCCACAGCTCAGTCTTGGCTGTCTTCATCCCCTTGCCTCTCCCCTGCTTATCTGTGGAAAGGCTGCTGTTGGTCCTTATATATAAGGTTACAAACACATGACCTTCCCAGCCAAGAATCCATTCACTTTCTACTGCTGCCATAACAAATTGCCAGAAATGTGGTAGCACAAAACAAACATCCGTTATTCTGTCATAGTCTGCCACTTCAAAGAAATATCCATTATTACGTCATAGTCTGCCACTTAAAAGAGTAGGGGCTGTATAGCTCAATAGGGCCTTCTCCTGTGAATTCTTAAGATTGACATAAGTAGTTGGGAGGTGGTGGCGCATGCCTTTTATCCCAACACTTGGGAGGCAGAGACAGGTGGATCTCAGAGTTCAAGACCAGACTGGTCTACAAGAGTTTCTTCCAGGATGAGCTCCAAAGCTACACAGAGAAACCCTGCCTCGAAAAGCCAAAAAAACAAAAACAAATCTGACATGAAGGTGTCAGTAGAGTGGCTTTTCTTTGGGGGCTCAGGATGAGTCTGCTGCTGGGCTCATTCAGCCTCCTGATAGAGTTCAGCACTAAGTCCTGTTCCTCACTGGCTGTCATCTGAGCCCCTCTCAGTTCTTTGAGGTCACTGAACATCCCTTCTCACTCAGCCCCTCACCCACCCATGCAATCACACGTCAGGTCTCTGGTTCCTCCTACAGGTTCGTTTTTTCTGATTGCCATTGAGAAACGTTCTCTGCTTTTCATTGTTTTTTTTTTTTAATAGCGTGTGTGTGTGTGTGTGTGTGTGTGTGTGTGTGTGTGTGTGTGTGTGTGAATTGAGGTACCCAGGTACATATGTGCACATGTTAGAGGTCAGAGGGAGGCAGGGAATTTCACAGAACCTGGAGCTCGCTGGCTCAGCAGGGCCAGCTAGTCAATGAACTCCATGGGTTCCAGATTTCTAGCCCTCCAGCACTGGAGTTACAGGTGTGCACTGTTGTAAATGCTGGGGATCCAAATTCAGCCATCTCCCCAATGCTTTTGTGATTGGTTTTATTGCAATGAAATTCACATACCATAAAACTCATCCCCGTTAAGTGTATAATCCAGTGTTTTTTGTATTTTCATAAGTTGTAGAACTATAAGTACTATGTAATTCTAGAACAATTCCTCCACCCTAACATGGAACCAATTACCTGCTAGAAGTCATTCCCTGTTATCTTCTTTCTCTGTGCTCTGGCAATCACTATTCTGTTTTCTGTCTCTATAGATTTCTTTATTTGGGGCATTCCCTATAAATGGAATTATGTAATAGGCGATCTTCTATGTCTGTCTTATGTCCCTCAACGGATCCCTACCCCATGCCTTTTGTAGCTCAATGACACTTCACTGTGCCATCTTTTGCTTACTCATTGGCTGGCTCATTTGGGTGGCTGATGCCTTTGGCTGGGGTGAGTAATGCAGGGGATTCTGTGTGACCAGGTGTGGGCAGTTCTGGATACATGATTATGAATATGTTTCACTTCTTGAGGGACTATCAAACAGTTTCCATTCCTACCAACGGTGTGTGAAGGCTCCGATTTCTCCACCACACCAAAGCTTGCTTCACTTGTTTATTTAAGGGATGTGTATTGTAGGGGCATCTTGGGGGTGGGGCAAAATGGCTCATCATTATCGTTTAAATTTACAGACCCACAGCCCCTGATAATACTGGCCATCTTTCCTGTGTTTACTCTCTATCTTTTTTAGAACAAACCCACTCTAGGCCTCTGCCTTTAGGTAGATTTTTGTTTTTTACCACTGTTAAGAGATTTTCTGCATATTGACAATGGAAAACCCTTGTCCAGTCCTTGATTTAAAAACATCTCTCAGTGTCCCTTCATTTTCAGAATAGAGTTCTGTTTTAATCTTCCAATTTATTTAACCTGTTCTTTTGAAGAACCAGCCTGCCTCCATCCAAGCTTAAAAGCTACCTTATAGTAAAGACAAACTAAGTTCATTCCTGTTTATTAAACCTCTGTTTTTTAAGGACTGGGCTACGTCCCACCTGCAACCTTAACTACAAATGGTTCTGGACTGCCTGTTCCTGGTTGGCAATTATGCCTTTCTTTCTCAAAGTCCTATGACCCCCTATGATTATCTTATTATGGGGACCTGCTGTGATTACCTCATTTTGTTCTGCTCCAGCAATCCTACCGTTTCTCTCCATTTGGAGACTCTCTACCCCTGAGCTGTAAAAACCTTGTCTTCCTCACATCCAATGCTGACCTCTCAAGCTCACCTTAGGGGGAAGCAGCCCATGTATATGAATAAGAAAAAGCTTGCTTTAATTAATTTCTTGCTTTACTTAATTTGGCCATGATGATTTCGGTCGGTGGTCTTTCTCCTCCCATCTTGGGGATTAACACTTTCTTAGGTGGCTTTTGTCTCGTGTTTAGGTACATCCCTCTGTCTTGAAGGTCTTAGATTATTGCATAAGGCCTATTTAAAGAACCTGGGGTGTCCTTTAAGACTCTAAACTTAATCCTATCTCCAAAGTCTGTGTAAGGTACATGGAGTCTAGAAATCTGAATGTAGACATCACTGAGGAGACTGTTCTGCCACAGACGCCTTGTGTGTGTTCACATATATGTGGGTGTGCTTGCCTCTGGGGGTGCACATGAAGGCACTCTTGCCTGTGTGTGTGTGTGTGTGTGTGTGTGTGTGTGTGTGTGTGTGTGTTCGGCCACAGGTTGATATCTGGTGTCAATCATTCTCCAGGTTGTTTATTGAGGGAGGGTTTCTCACTTGAACTCAGAACTCACTGATTCGGCCAGTCTAGCTAGTCACCTTATTCCAGGGATACCATCTCCACCTCTGGCCTAATGGGTTATGGGCAGCCCACCACAACAACACAGCATTTACTTGGAATGCAGGTTAGGGTTTTTTTTTTTTTTTTTTTTTTTTTTTTTTTTTTTTTTGTCAGCTTGACACACACAGGGTCGCTTTGGAAGAGGGAACCTCAATTGAGAAAATGCCTCCATGAGGTTGGCCTGTTGTTTTGTCTATGGGGAATCTTCTTGATCAATGGTTGATGTGGGAGGCACCCAGGCCACTGAGGGAGATGCCACCACTGGGCAGGTAGGCCTGAGGTACATAAGAACGCCGGCTCAGCAAGCCAGTCAGCAACCTTCCTCTATGGCCTCTGCTTCAGTGCTAGCATCCAAGTTCCTGCCCTGATTTCCCCTCATGACAGACGGTAAACTGTAAGATGAAGTCAGCCCATTCTTCACCAAGTTGCTTTTTTTTTTTTTTACTGTGGTGTTTGTCATCATAACAGACAGCAAACCAGAACACCTGGTAGTTGGAGAGCTGAACTGGGATCCTCACACTTACTCAGCAAGAATTTTCCATCTCTCTGGCCCCACGTCCTCTTTTATGTAGTGACATCTTGCACAAATAAAGCCTGTCTGGGGGTCAAAGAATGGAGCTTGCCACTAGCTAACCATAGAGGTCTGGAGGTCTGTACAGACAAGCAGGAAGTGACATAGCTGGGCAGAAACAAGATATAAGCAGGGACAAACAGGAAATCGCTCTCTTCTCTATGGAGATGCTTGGGAGGTAAGGTGTGCTGTGGTTTGATCCTTCTGTCTGATCTCTCAGCACTTCCCTCTATATCTGACTCCGGCCTTTTATTATCTAGACCAATTAAGGACTCCATTTACAGTTTTATACCTACTAAAATTTACACATATGTGTTTTCTTCTATATCCACAAGGTTTATCCATCTCTAGATTTAACAAACTTGTAACAAATAACAGATTTCCTGTAACTGTAACACTTGTCTATGAAGCCATTAGAAGCATGCTGGCCCCGTTAGCTTTCAATTACTGTTGACTTCTGTATTGTTGTTGTTTTTGGATGGAGACAAAATTCCTTAGCAGTGTCCATGAGACCCAGTGTGACTGGCACACCTCTCAATCAGACATCCTCTGGCATTGTCCCTGAGCTCTGTGGACTTCAACCAGGCTCCCCTTTCTCAGGGCTTTGGCTGAGTTCATGCTTCTTTGCTACCCGTGACTTGGCTCAGGCCTTCATAGTCTTTCTTCTCTTCTACCTGGTACAGTCTTGTCTTTCTCCAAATGTCAGGGCAATTGTTAATTCTTCAAAGAAATTGGCCCTGGCCTTGTCTTGGCCAAGTACTTTAGGTTCTCATAGCATGGGACACCGCTTCTCCCGATAGTTTTGAGATATTGTATCTGTTGGTGTAGTTTTTTGATTAATGACACTCTCCCCCACTAGTCTGGAAACTCAAGCCAGATCTCTGGCATCTAACACAGTAGTATTAATTAGCTTCTCAGTAAATATTTACTGAGCAAATGTAAATTTTGGTAGCAGTCAAAAATATTAGGTCCAAGTAAAAGTAAATGAAAACCAATTAAATGAGAACAAAACAAGACTGTTTAGTCAGAGTTTGCAAGGGAGCCAGCCACCACCACTTCCATGATGGCAGAGACTCAAAAACATGCAGAAAAACAGACGAGCCTTGCAGTGGGGAAGGGCAGCCTTCAGGTGTGCTCTGGCTAGCGCCTGATGCCATGAGTACATGGGTGGATTAGATAAATACAGGGCATCCCATGTGGTTGTTTGTAAGGCCATATTTGGCATTTCCTGAGTAGCAATAATTGGAAACAGGTAGAAAAACCAGAGACCATGTCAGTTATTAATCAAGTGTTGAACCTTTGGACAATCACTTGCTGGAGATAGTGTGGCTTCCTGTAAGTCTGACTCATCGGAAGCATGTCTGGTTTCCCGGGCTGATTATTGTAGATAGCGAGCAGCGTGGTGTTCCAGGGTCGCTTGCTGCAGAGTCTGGGTTCTGCTTGCCTTAGGTAAGATCCCGCTTTGTCTACTGTCTGTTGCAGTTTGAATCTGAGATTTCCCACACAGGTCCATGTTTCAGGCACTTGTTCCCTGACTGACGTGATATTTGGGGTGGGGGTAGGGTTGGGGCTGTGAGGCTTTTGACAGGTAAGGCCTAGTTGGCAGCAGTAGTCGCTATTGGTGGACTTCTGATGGCTGTCACTGGTTACTCTCCCTGCTGCTTTCCCAGGTTCCTGTAGCCTCTTTACATTCCCATCGCCACAGACAAATGGTCCCACTATGCCCTACCCATGACGACGGGCAGAATCCTCTGAAACCTGCACTAAGACAGAGGTTTCTTCCCTTGTTTCTGTCGGGTATTTTGGTTGCTGCAATGCAGAAGTAGCGAATGCAGTCCCTCACTTCTGTCTTCACAGGAAGGAGAGGAAGGCGTGTGGAGGGACTTAGCCCAGGCTCACACAACATGCAATCATCGGCCCGGGACTTCTATCCAGAAATGTACTATGCCCTTCCGCCCTCTGCATTCACGTAGACTCTGCCTGTGGAACAAATGGTAAATTTTCCTGGAAGCCGTGGGCCAAGGCCAAGAGCCCTTTACAGTCCTCCTGGGGCCTGAGGGAAAGTAAACAGGCTCTGGTTGATCATATGGCCCCAGTACTATGAAACGCTCTGTGGCTTGGCCAGTGCGAGCGTTAATGCTCACTCTCTCTGGGTTGAAAAGAGCACAGACAACTGATTTAAGTATTTTTTTACTTGAGTCTTGAGCTGGTCAGCACAAAGAGCATTGGGCGCACGTGTCTCTTAAGAAGGGAACCGAGTCAGATGTGGGAACAAAGAAGAATTGTAGACACAGGAAGGGACCCTTCTTAGCTGCAAAGAATTCTCAAGAAAACTTTTCTAGAATTAAGTTGATTGAAATATGACTATAGTTGCCAAGTGTAGGGGTGAATGCCTACTACTCCTAGCAGGAGAGGGAGGGAGGCAGGGAGGGAGGGAGGGAAGGAGGGAGGGGGAAGGAAGGAAAAGAAATGACTATTGAAACATCCTAGTTCCCCTCTGTGTCCCGAGTGAGCCACATTACCAAATGAGCCTTTGCTGTGGGACCCTGGGAAGAGCAAAAGTGTCCCAGGATGAAGCCTTTGGGACCTGTGGTTCCCAGGAACATGCCGAGGACAGTCAGGTCTCGACTGCCTATGCTGGCCTTCCCAGGTGGAGACCCAACACCTCTATAACAACCAATAGCTCATCTTAAAGATCCCTTTCAAACTGGTCTCAGGTTAAAATTTAATGTACCGCATACTAAAATAGAAACGTGCTTCTCACAAATACATAATCTTAAAACAAAACTTTAAAATAACAATACTACCAGCTAACACAAATAATTAAATAGAATATGACACTGACAAGAGGTGTTTCTGTGCGCAGGTTGATCTACAACAATATTGAGGAACAACAAGCACTTGAAGAAGAAAACAGTGCCAGGAACCACCTGTTACTTTGCATGGAAAAGAGCTCATGAGTTCTTAGAATGTGGGGTATATAGTGCTTTTTTTTATTTGAATTAGAAACAAGATTGGTACTGCTTTTTAATCTATGTATTATAGAAAGTTTTCAAAATCATACTTTCTTCTGAATGCCTTGCAACAAATTCCATCAATTAAATCTGTTTCATCTGTAAATATTTCAAACATGTGTATTTCACATATGTATGTTTGTAACATGTGACATGAATCTTACTATCACACTCAAAACCCCCCACAGTCCCCCTTTAATGCCCCCAAGACCTCTATGTTTAGGCCACACAGATTCTCTCAAAACCATTGGATTAGGGTTTGTTTGTTGTTGGATTCGTGTACCAGGTGACATCCCTGTTTGCCTTTGCTTGGCCAGTCAATGGGGTGTTTTGAATTTGGGGAACATTTTCTTGTATTAGGTTGCACCAGGGGCTGAAAATCTGATGTCTGTGGGAGTCAGCCAGTGACTGCAAATGTGTAAAGTAGGTTAAAGCATCACAGGATTCTTTGTTTACAGGTGTGCGTTGTATGTTAGACGTCAGTGAGCAGTGAGTGTTCGGTGAGGACTTCACATCTGCCTCCACAGATGTGCTCGGTCAAGGGCGGGGACATGAAAAAGTCTTCATCTGTGCCACATGTCGTTTCCCTGCTGTTATCTCTAAACAGTGTGGTAGAACAAGTATGTGCACAGCACTAGCTTTATTCTATTGGAAGCGTGTTGCATGAAATGCCATGCCGTTGAATACAGGGGAAATCAGCAGCCTTGGATTTTGGTATCTGCAGGAGCCAACCCCACAGCATCCATGTACTCTACTTCCTAAGAAAGGAAGTAGTCTGGCAAATTAGTCTATCCACATTCTGGGGGAGACTACAGAGGGTCTGGACCGTCCCTTATGGAGGCCAGAGCGGTGGTGCTGTCCGCTGTCCAAGGGGTATCTATTCTCAAACGCCTGGGCATGATGTCAAGAGCTCCAGCCAGCCAGATCTGCCCAGTCTTTCAGAGAAGCTCCAGCTCCAGGAGGTCAGGGACAAGCTCCTGACTTGAAACTCACTAAAAGGAGAAGTGTAGAAATTCCCACCCCCTTATGTTGGTGACTGGTCTGCAACATTAGGAAAGGGAGTTTTTCCAGAATGAATGCCTGAATGGGGAAAAAATCCTTCACCTATTTCAAGATTCATGGTTGAAATTCTTATAATAAATCTTATAATAGATGGATTGATTAGCAATAAAAAAGGATGATGAATTTTAAAGAAGTTTTACGAGGCCTGAGAAGCGCACAGAACAATGTGTTTTAGGAACAGTCATGCAGAAGTGCCTGGAAGAGAAAGGGCATGATTCTATGAGGACCCTCAGCAAGGGCTGTGTGTGCAATTCTTGGCCTCTGGGGACAGGGCAGGGCCGCCAGGGGAGATTCCCTCATGATCTGCTTCAGGTGAGAAGACAAGAGAAGCGTAAGGAGACCTTCCTGCTTCTGGGCTTTGTCAGTTCTCAGCTCATCATGGTGTACAGTGCTCTGATCTAAATGGGACTGCACCCTTCACGCCAGTGCGAGCAAGAGCAAGTGGGCTGAGGCGCTGTTCAGCAGAAGGTGGAGTTTCCAGTCTTCCTCAGACCCCTCATTCTGTTACACCCTGAGCAGGAGACAATCTGTTTTTTCACTCACTACTCTCGCAAAAACAAAATACGTCTGTGACTAAGTGAATGGGGGTTTTTCTCAACACTCTCTACAGTCCTGAAGTGGACGCCCCTGGAATCACAGCACGATGTCTGTCTACTTAATCCCAACACTGCTTAGCTGGAAAGTGTCAGATCCCATCAGTCAAAGCTTTGGTCCCAGAAGAAAGCTCCCATTCCGGTGCCAGTCACAAGCGCCAGCGCACCACCCGTTTCTGACCATTGCCTGTAAGCTGGAGTTGCTAGTGCTTCTCCACCGTGTTGGATGCATTTGCTAGATTGGCTCACAGAAGTCAGAAGATATCTGCGTGCATCTCTAAGCCTATTTTGAAGGGCAGGAAGAAATGCATAGGGTGGCATGCGTGGAAAGAGATGCATGACCTCCATGTTCTCCCTGGGGACACCATGTCACAGACACTGCAGCTTCCCAAGCCCAGCTTTGTGGCATCTGCAGAAGCTTAGCACACACAGCTATGACTGATCAGACTGTTGGGTGCTGGCGTCCATCTTGAGCTTCCATCCATCAAGGCAGCTTGGGGAGGGGGGGACAAAGGATCTCAACCCTCTGAGCACATGGTTGGTTGCCCTGGCAACCAAATAGAACCCAATCTGTGGTTATCTAGGAGCTTTACACCAACAGCCTCATTAAAGTGAACTCAGGTGTAGCTGGAATGAGCTCTTTGTAAATAAAGACCGGCTCGCACCTCTTTGGCTCTCTAGCTGTTTCAGGAACTAGGGACAAAAGGTCCACTTATTGCTCTAGTCTCTAGGGAGCCATGAGTTGGGAGCTGTGGATGAAACTCACAATCTATATTTCGTAACATATGTATCCTCGTCAGTATAAACACACTTGCCTATTATTATAGCTCCAAGGATTCAGCTACTTCCTGGGTGGGCCCAAATAAAAATGATTGTGTGTATTTAAGCTGGCAAGTTATCGAAATGATATAATCTCATGGTTTTTTTTTCCTTGGTGCCCTTTTTAGCCACACTGTGAACAGACACAACAAATATCCTTGCTAATAGCATTGTGTTCTGGTATTGTGCTATGCCCTGCCCAAAGTTTCTTTGCATTGTGTAAAACGGTGGGTTTTTCCTACCTTTCCTGAAAGACTCCATTTTACAAGCAGTGTTTGACTCTATTTTGAAGTCGGTGGGTGCCTGTGTACCTTGACAGACATGTAAACGACACCATCTGCCTGGAATCACCCACAAGGCACAGACTGATAAATACTTTGTTCCTGAAAGTAGGAAGGATGCCACCTTCTAAATTTGTCAGAGTAAATTGGGAACGTAAGAAGACCCACATGGTTGCACTAAAATCATATCACGAAAACTGACTTGACAGCTCATTGGATGTGCTGGACTGGACCCTATTAAAAGGAAAAGACCTAACACTCTGTCAGTAACAGTTTCATCAGCCTGCCATCTGACCATCTGATAAGGGCATCAAGACACTGATAGAGAAAAACTCTTGGTGTCCCAGAGGCTTCAGCTTGGCTTGGTCCTCATTGTTGACATGACCTAGTCAGATTATTGACCATCCATCCACTTTTCTTTTGTGATCCGCCATCAATATGTCCGCCCATTTGTTCACTTGGACCTGGTCTTGCCCTTCTGTCTACAGCTTCCATTGCAATTACCTTCTGCATGCCAGCCTGACTCTGACATCATGACTCCCGCAGCCTGACTCCCGAAGCCTGACTCCTGCAGCCTGGGTTCTGTATCTTCCTCTTAATGGAGATTCTCAGCCTTTCAAGAATTCTGCCTGCAGCCTCTTTAACCCATTACTGCCATTTGGTAACCTGCACATCTATGAAGATATATTTACTGCGTAATGTCTTACTAAAAAGTTAATATTGGTAATGTAGGATTGAAATAAAATAAACAGCCTGTGTTTGCCACAGCTAGTCTGTCAAGAAAAGCAGAACTGGCTGGCAGATTGCTGCCAGCGAAGCCACTGTATGTGATGAACTTATGTGATGCTATTCAGTAAGGTCTGACACTAGAAAGACACCTATGTTCATCTCTGTCTCCACTGTATTTTTGTGGTATTTCAGGCTGGAAAAGGCTGGTGTTGGGGTTCAGAGAGTGTCATCTGGAAGTACGGCTTTTGTCAGCAGTACCAACAGTGGGATGCCATTGCCAGGGACCCCTTCCCAGGATCAACCCCTAACCGAAGAAAGGAACCAAGCACCAGTGTCTGCCTTGATATTTGCACAGTAGGGCGGAGCTATGGAGAGTTGAGGGGATCCTTTAAGTGGGGCCCAGCAGGGGGTTTTAGAGTTATTTGGTCCTGTCTTCATGAGTTTTATAAGGTACAAGCTCTCTCTCTCTCTCTCTCTCTCTCTCTCTCTCTCTCTCTCTCTCTCTCTCTCCCTCTGTAAAGTGATTGCTTTTGTCCTGCCTTGTGTTCCCATCACTATATGCTGTCCTAGGAGCAGCAGCTGAGGGTGAGCAGGAGGCTGCAAGGCTAAGAGCCAGTACATTTATTATTTTACGAGTTTGCTTCAGTAACGGAACACCAAGATATACAACCTTAAAAAAGACTTAATCAGTGAGTGTGTGTGTGCGCTGGTCCTGAGTGTAACCTCTGCTGGGCTGGATGGAGAATGCCACCCATTCACCCCTGAGTCTCTCACCATCTCCTATGTATGAGAAGCCATTGTTTTGGACCGAGCCCTTGCACATAGACCCAAAAATCCAGGACAAATCAAAAGGGAGCCACTTGTGCTGAATGCCACCTGATTCAACTGAAACACAAGGAAGCAAAGAGGTCGCCAAACAGACCCATTTTCCCCCCTGAAGATGGGAAGTTTCAGGCTACATGAGTGAGTCAGTGTCATCGGTAAATTCCTTTGCTTTAACTCATTTGGAAAAGATAGTCCGGGGTTGACTAATTTTGTTTCTCTTTCTGCACCTTATAAAACCCACTGTTCTCTCTTTTCCTAACGCATCGTTAACTAAATAAGTCTATACACATGTTACAGTGGTATCCATCCCAAATGGATTGGGACAGCTGGGTTTATCTAAAGCTGCCTCTACACACTTGTCACCTAAAGGCTTCTCCATACATAGTAACTGTGACCTGACTCGATGTAGAAACTAACCTATTGCTTTAACTGCACCTCAGTCTGCTGGGTAGCGGCCCACTGTTCAAACCGTATTCAAATAAGAAAGACATAAGCTTTAATCAACCAGTTTACTTCTGTTGTGCAAATTCCTTTTCTCCCCCCCAAATGGTGATGTGGATACTGAACCATTTTTAGTCTGTGCTTCTGCTCCATTCTAGAATGGCAAACAAAACTTCATGTGAAGGCTCACACCTGTAACCTTGGCATGCAAGACTAAGGTGGAAGAATTGTGACAAGTTCAAGGTCAGCCTGGGCCACTCGTGGACTCCAGGCTTCTTGGGTTACAGTCTCATGAACACAAACGACAAAAATAGTGAGAAACTGGATTTCTGATCATTTTGCCCTCAACATGGGATTGAAGTCATTTTCCTCCCTGCTTCTAAGAGAAGCAACTTCTGAGGCCAGTGGTGGTTACGAAGGGGTGTAAAGGCCAAGGCTGTCCTTCGCTCTCTCACTGGCTCCCTGTCAATAGGTAGACTCCTGTGGACACCTGCGGGCCCCAGCAATGAGAAGTAAGATCTCCACACTGGGTCTGAACATTGCCCCCTGCTCTGGGGTCCCCCCAGAGAAGGCTCACTCTTGTTTCCTGAGGAAGCTGTGTCACCGTCCCAAGGCCCCATCTGGCTTGTTTCTAGACCCAGGTTCACACACGCTTCACAGAAGCGAGAGTTCCCAGACAGGGCCCATCACCTGCTCTCCCTTCAAGAGGAGGCTTCATCTTCTCCCCTCAGGGTTGACGACGCCCTCTCCTTCAGTGTACGTGTACCCTCTCAGTAGCAACCCCTCTTATCCATGACTGCACTGACAGGGAGCATCAGAATTCTGGTCTGGTACTGTGTCCTGTGAGTTACGAAGTTTGCAGGATTTCATGGCCTATTTTCCTCAGTTCAAGAGACCAGTGAGACTGTAACCAGGCCACTTATTGCATTTGTGCGCTTGGATTCCTTCATACTAAAGAAACTTATCCTTTCTAACCTTTGCTGCTCAAAGTTGATGGGGGACGTCCTTCTATATATGCTTCTCTTATTGGTTGATGAATAAAACACTGTTTGTCCAGTAGAGGCAGGAAGATAGGTGGGATTAGGAGATGAGGAGAATGCTGGGGAGAGGGGCAGAGAGACGCCATGTAGAGACCAGGAAGACAGGCTGTACCAGGCGTTCTCTGGTAAGATAAGGCCATGAAGAAATACATAGATTAGATGTTATGGGTTAATAATTAAGAAAGAGATAACTAGTAAGAAGCCCTAGCCATTGGCCAACAATTTTAAAATTAATATGTCTTTGTGTGCTTATTTGGGGTTGAAGGCGGCAGGACCAGGCAGGAAAAGAAACTCCAAGCAATACAAAGTATGTCCATAAACTGGCCGTACTGTCTGGCCTCACCTGAGAGCTTCTTAGAAAGGTCAAGCTTCACTCACAACTGCAGAATTTGCATTCTAACAAGCTCAGGGCTGTCCATGTTCACATTGCAGCTTTGTCTCTCCTAAACACCCAGGTGAGACCATGTTTATGGCCATGAGAAGCAAGGCTTGGTTTGTCTCTGCTCTGGCGATGTCCTTGGTTTGCTTATCTGCTTGCCTTGGTTCCCCTGTGTATCTCAGGCTGGCCTTGAGATTGTACTCCTGCCACCAACTCTTGGCATTTTCAGTCAGATAATTCTTTGCTCTGTGAGGTCGTGCTGGACACTGCAGGATGTTTGGAGCCTCTCTGACCTTCTCCACTCCACACTTACAGCACTATGGCTCATCTGCCACCCTTAAAGTCATGAGAGCCAAAACTGTCTCCAAATATTGTTAATTGCCCATGTGGGGCCAAATCACCCACTCATTGCCTGGTTGAGAATGCATTGTCTGTCAGGTCTATCAACCGTGGTTGCAGTTACAGTATGAATAGATTGTTATGTTGTTATTTTCCCAGAAGTGGAGAGGATGGGCAAACCTGCTGGGAAGACCACATTTCAGATGTTCTGAAACGTGTAAATGCTTTAGGAAAAAAAATCCCTGAAACAAAGATAGACACCAAGAGATGTCCTTCCTGGCAGGTGGCTAAGAGGCAGACTTGGAGGTTTCTTCTCCTTGATGGACACTGGTGTCTAAAAAGGTATTTGCTTTGAGCACCCATGGTTGGTACCAGGGGTAATGTACCCAAACTGTAGTGTCCTCTCCTGGAGGGTCCTCTGGACAATAAGTGATTCATTGTCTACTCATTCACTCCTTTGCTCATTCATTCATCCATCCATCCATTCATTCATTCATTCATCCATCCATTCATTCACCAGCCCTTTGCCATGGACCAGGAGCTGTTTGTCCTGGGTGAGGTGGGGAATGTGATTCCTTTTCCAGAGGATTTGCTAGTAGAGGGAGACAAGGCTGTCACAGCCATGATCATAGCATCACAGAGGTCCAGTGCTCATTGGTCACAGCTCATGAGTATCACAGCCATGATAACTGCAACATGGTAGATCTGTGTTCACAGCTCATGAGTGTCACAGCCATGATAAGGACATCATGGTAGATCTGTGCTCCCAGCTCATGAGTGTCACAGCCATGATAAGGGCGTCATGGTGATTCTGTGTTCACAGCTCATTGATATTCTGTCTTCCAAATGAGGGAGCTCAGGCCAAGTAGCTTGTCCAAAGGCACATGACCTATGGCAGAGAAAGGCCAGGGTTCTACCCCATGCTCAGGGCTCTACAGAGAGTGTGCTGTTCCCACAATGCACGCTGAGCTGAGTCAAGCAGTCCTACACTAGGGAGGCAGGCTGAGGTAGTACAATGTCCTGAAGGAGGTGACATTTGAACAGGGCTTGGGTAATTGCCTGCACATGTTCGCTCGTCAGACATTTCTAGGGCATCTCCATGGAGTCAAGACCTTGTGCCCTGAAATTAAAAATAGACTTCACCTTTTCAAATTTTGACTCCTTAAAAGCCAAGTTCCCGTTTTCATCCATTTTATGTGTAACTTGAAGCTGCTGGGGGCGGGGCAGGTTGTGTGAATATTGCTGCCATGAACACAGATGTGCAAGTGTGTGCTCGGGTCCTGCTCTCACAGCATTTGTTTGTTTTGTTTTGAAATAGGGCTAAATTCAAGAGTGAAATTAGGATGCTGGACAGATGGCTTAGTGGTTGAGAGCACTGACTAGATTTGCTCCACAGCACCCTTGTGGTGGCTCATGACCACCTTTAACTCTAGTTCCAGGGGACCTAACACCCTCTTCTAAAATGACCTCTAACCCCACCCATGTGACTGCTCTGTGTCAGTGCCGGCAATAGGGATTCTCTGGTCTCCCCTCCCTGAAAGTGGGCTGTGAGGTGGCATGTGGCAGGTGCTCTGCCCTGTGAAAGAGGGGAATCAATGAAGGCCCAGAGAAGCCAAGGACAACTTTGAAGAAACAGGTCTTGCTTTGTTCACTTGACTTTCCCTAGGGCCAAAGCTCCTGTTAGAGCAACCTCGTTTCTAGATGATTGTCCACTCCCCACTGACTCAGAGTAGGAAAATGTACATTTTAGCTAGAAGATATGATGTGTGTGCTCACACAACCCCATCCTCGTGTGTGTGTGTGTGTGTGTGTGTGTGTGTGTGTGTGTGTGTGTGTGTGTGTGTCTGTGTGTGTGTGTGAGTGTGTGTGTGTGTGTGTGTGTGTGTGTGTGTGAGAGTGTGTCTGTGTGTGTGTGTGTGTGTGTGAGTGTGTGTGTCTGTGTGAGTGTGTGTGTGTCTGTGTGTGTGTGTGTTGTGTGTGTGAGTGTGTGTGTGTGAGAGTGTGTCTCTGTGTGTGTGTGTGTGAGTGTGTCTGTGTGTGTGTGTGAGTGTGTGTGTGTGAGTGTGTGTGTGTGAGAGTGTGTCTGTGTGTGTGTGTGTGTGAGTGTGTGTGTGTGTGTGTGAGTGTGTGTGTCTGTGTGTGTTGTGTGTGTGTGTGTGAGTGTGTCTGTGTGTGTGTGTGAGTGTGTGTGTGAGAGTGTGTGTGTGTGTGTGTGTGTGTGTGTGTGTGTGTGTGGTGTGTATACCTGTAGAGGTCAGAGGACAACTTCTTGTTTTGAGTAGTGATGGTCCTCAGAGGCCACTCACCTTTTGTTTGTGATAGGGTCTCTCGTTGATCTGGAACACCACCAGACAGCTTGAGCTTGTCCTCACGATCCCAGGGACATGCCTGTCTCTGACTCCCCATGATGGCAGGCATGCACTGTTACACCAAGCACTTTTTTTTTCTTTTTTTTGTTTTTTGAGACAGGGTTTCTCTGTAGCTTTGGAGCCTATCCTGGCACTCGCTCTGGAGACCAGGATGGCCTCGAACTCACAAGGATCCACCTGCCTCTGCCTCCCGAGTGCTGAGATTAAAGGTGTGTGCCACCAACTCCTGGCTACACCAAGCACTTTTTATGTGGGTTCTGGGGTTTGAACTCGGGTTCCTCATGATTGAGAGGCAAACACTTCACTGGTCCCGTGATTTTGATTTTCTTCTTACCATAAGGAAGTAATAAATAAGCAGATTGTGTAAATTTGATTGAAACATCATACAGCATATACCTGTACTGTGACGTCACATGGTATCTCATGAATGCACACAGTTCTGGTGCTTCTAGCTGCTGAGTTTCAAACAGAAAATTAACAAACACACACTTTTCCCTGGGTGTTTACGTCCGCACAGTTAATCAAAGCTTTGTAACTAACTTGCTATGTTTTCCCTCTTGTGACGAGTGACAGCTAGAATGTCTGGGAAGCCTGAGGGAGGGTGTTACCTTTGTTGGCTCACATCATCCAGCCGGCAGTCTACCTCACTGCTTTCTAGTACACCATTTTAATCCAAGTCCATGTGCTTCTGTCCAATTGAATTTTGCTTGTTCTGGTGGAGCTGCCTCAGGCCATGTTGAGATTTGGCCTAACAGACTCCCTGTCCGTAGTGAACTGTGACCCAAGTAATATATAGCTGGGGTTTGTCCCTTCCCCAGCTCCCCATGTCACTCATGGAGAACACAAAGCCTTAAATAGTTAATAGTCCTGGCCTGGAGACTGCCCCCTTTTCTGATTGTGGGCTCAGTCACAGAGCAAGTGGGTAACAACTGCCAGCTAGGGGACAGAGGGGGGACAGAGGGGTGCCTCTTGCATATCTGGAACTCTGATGAGCTCAAAGCACACCTCATCCTGAAAATGGACATAGCCATTTGTTTTGTACAGTGACTTTCTATATGGTCTTCCTCCCTCCCCAGACATTTTCTGGCAATTCCAAAAACAATATGGTAAAAACATGGTAACTCTCCTGCAATCCTTGCTGCCTAGTGTTTTACTTGATTAACTATCATCCTATCAATCTATAAGAACAACCCCATGACCTCATTCCTTGGAGGGTTGTCTTCAGCAGTTCTTGGAGGGTTGTCTTCAGAAGCCACCAAATCCGGCATATATGGCTATGGTAAAAAACAAAAGAAAAATAAAGACAAAAATCAAAAGCAACCCCCCCCCCCGCAATCACAATTCTGCCTCTGAGAAGCCCACACTCACCATCTCAGGTGTGTCTGCCTTTCTTCCTCAGTGCCTCTGTATCTACTAACCCCATCTTAAAATCTGCTAAACACCTAGAAGCTATGTCATACTTGCTCACCCAGAAATTCCTTTCTGCGTGTCCAAGTCAAGAGTCTGGCTTTACCTGTGTAGAGTTGTCTAGACGACAGAAGAACACCTCAGGCAGCTACTATTAGCAGCCTGAAGATGTGTCTGCTATTCCTGAAGTGGGTGCCAATTCCAGATGAGCCTGCTACAATGCCTGTTTCTGTTATTTCAATAGAATGTTCTTGCTTCCTGTTGTTTTCCTGACATGGATTTTTTCCCCACATAGTTGTTTTATATGTTATATATCTTTGATTAGTCAGCAACACAGCATAAACAGATTTTTTTAGAAAATAGATTGAGGCTGGGTGCGGTGGCTCACACCTTAAATCTCAGCACTCAGGAGGCAGAGGCAGAGGCAGGTGCGCTCTCAGTGAGTTCGAGGCCAGCCTGGTCTACAGAGTGAGTTCCAGGACAGCTGGGGCTGCTACACAGAGAAACCCTCTCTGGAAAAACAAAACAAAAAGCAAATAAAATAATAAAACAAAAAGATTGAGCTGTCCTCCTTGTCAGAGCTCAGTCCCACTTCTGTGGCCCAGAGCTTTGCTATATAAGCTCAGCCCTGTGTCATTGTGAAAGCTGGCTTCATGTCCACCTTAAACTTTCTTAGGATGAGTCTCACTGAATTAAGCTTTCAGTATATAAATAGGGAAAGCCAAGTTTCCCCCAAGTAACCTCACAGCGATCTGCTTGTTGAAGGTGTCATGAGAGAGACCCTGTCAAGCATTGCTCCTCTTAGGTGCCTGCATGGTTTTGTATTTGTGTTTGGACACTAAATTAGTTAATTCTACTGTGCCTGTCTTTTATTTCCCAAAGCAGTGTTTGTTTGGAGGCTCTCTAGAGGCATCTGAGTTCTTACAGTAAATGTAAAACAAAACACTATTAACTCTGCCGGTGTTTTTTTGTTTTTAAGAAAAATGGAACAACCAAACACAACTGTGGCTTTGGGTAACTTCACAGAGCGACAAACAAGCCATCTGCCAGTACCGGCTGCTTTGGGGATGGCTGATCACAGGGTCGGATGAAACATTCATAGTAATTACTGGCAGCACCAAAATAGATCGTCGTGGTGCTTTTCCAGTTGTTATGGTGACAGCCACCCCCCCCTCCCTGCCCCCATTCCCTTCCTTCCCTGACGAAGGCGCTCCTACTTTCTGTGGCCTCCCATCTGGTATGGACTCTCAGAGTGTAGGGAAATTAAATTGACTGCTCATTTGTCACCCTGAGCTGGGAGGGTTGGGAGGAGGAGGAGATGGAGATGGCTGTCCCCTCTGTTCCACCAAGGGTGGCACAGCAGCTGGCACATCCCTGCCGGCCATCAGACAGGCGCTGTCAAGGGACTGGCGGCAAAGGCACTGACGACAGAGCCGCCCTGGTGATCAGTGGGTCCCTGATTTGTCAGGAAGAGTGTCTCCCTGACACCCTTCACACTGACTCTCTGTGTGAGGACTGTCAGCCGTTCTCCAAGGATATTTTAGAAGTTATCAAGTGCTGACATTCTCATCTCTCTGTTAAAAATCTCAAAACTTAACCAGAATTTAGTTCCTTAGGATTCTGGTCACTTTGGAGCTGGATGTTCAAATTACTGATATGTACTGTGGTCGACATCACCTCTCCAGAGACCCCAGGGCAGCAAACTGAGCATCCAACCCTGCTAAGTCCTTCACAGCCTATCCAGATAGGTTTGCAGGAGAGAAGTGAGATTAAGTGGTAAGATGTGGCATTCTCTGTTCTAATGAGAAAGGTGGGGCACAGGACAATGCCCAGTGTGAGGCCCCTGAGGAGCTGGTGAGTGGCAGGTGGTATCCTGTCTCCCAGTGGGATCTCATGATGCTGCTAGGACAATCATAACCCTGCCAGCCATTAGTTGAAAGAGACCCCTATTACAAATGGCAGGCTAACAAAGGAAAAACAAGCTTATTAGTGCAGATATTTGTAAATACATGGGAGACATCCAAGGAATGGGGAGTGTTTCGAACAGCTCTGGGTTTGGAATGAGCCTTCCTGGTTTTGAAATCAGCTTGCCATCCTTTACCTTTGGGGCTGCGCACTCCTATCTTCCATCATACAAGTTCGAGTGTCTGGAGGCCTTTGACCACCACTTGATAGCGCTGTCTCTAGGAAAATTCCTTTCAGCTCCTCAGGTATAAATTGGGATCCAAGGCTGTTTTGAAGATGTGGTGCTGCCACATCGAAAGTCTGGTACACAGCCAGACGCAGAGTGAAGGAGCAGCAGCCGCCATTTTCACTAATTAAGCAAATCCCCACTGCAGCTTCCTGCCTGGCTTTGGTCCCATCATTTCCTAGACCCAAAGTGTCCCCTCCAGGCTCTCGGTGGAGTCATGACATACCTCTCCTTGCTGGGCAGCTGTTCAAGATCCAGCGGCAGATGGCTAGCGTCCTTGTGCCATTAACATCTGACAGCCTTTATGACAGTAGCAGAGCAGGTCCATCTTGAGCGGCACAACCCACAGCATTCAGTCTGGGGTTTCTGCTGATCAGCAGCTCTTATGCCACCAGCAGGTCTGTGAGCGTCGGAGGATGCTCTAGAAGTCAGGCCATCAGGAACTCTGAGAGCTGTGATCCTTCTGCCTGCTGGTTCAGATACCTTGGGCTTGACAGCTTTGTCTTCATCTACAGGGCACACTCATTCAGCAAAAATATCTGAACCCATGCCACACACCCATCAGTCACCATGGTCACTGCCAGAGACACAAACTGAAAACAATAGGTTTCCCATGAAGTCTAGAGACTGGGGTCCTGGACAGAGAATATCCATCACTTGTGTCCTAGATTCCTCCCCACGCAACTCTTCCTTGGGTACCAAGATTCTCAGTGTGTAGATGGAAAAGCTAGGCTACAGAAGCCAACTGCTGGGTCTAGGCTACCCAACTTGTACATGTATGAAGGGAGTTAAATTTTCACAGTAAACTCAGGTGTCCTCCTAAGATCATCCCTTCATCTTTCTTTCTAAGAAGTGTTGAGTCTAAGGAAGGATTTTCCTCACCTCCTGACTAGCTCATCCCTCTTAGTGGCCCTGTAACTGTGGGGTGATGTCTCTGTTGATGTTCCCATATGATTTTGATAGATACACAGGCCCCAGAATCTTATCTGAAGTCTAGATGCCCAGGGGAGTCTGGTGCCTCTACAGCTCGCCCCTCTCAGCTGACGTTATCAATTACAACACGCAGGAGTTTCTCTGATAATGGCTGAGAGATACATTGGTCCTTGGGTGAGGCAGACTGTCATTACAAGTCGTTTTATTGCTGTGTTCCTTAAACAGAGCAATAGTATTTGGTTTTCCCCTATGCCCATGACCCATTTAGATTTAGGTTCTTGGCCATCAGACAGCATCAGGCATGGTCCTGTCTCTTAGATTTAGGTTCTTGGCCATCAGACAGCATCAGCGTGGGTCCTGTCTCTTAGAGTGGTCTTGAATCTAACCAGACAGTGGTTGGTCACCGCCACAATACATGTGCCACATTGCATCAACAGATTGTCCAGGCAGGTCGCCATGTAGACTGCAGGGTGTTTGCACAGTACCTTACGGTACCATGAGCGCTTGTCAGTAGAGGTGAAAGATTTTATTAGGCGCCAGCTCAGCTTCTCTGTGTTCCACAGGATGTGTAAGTATTGTCTGCTGCAACAGGGCCTTACATTCAGTTTGTGGAGAGCATCTGGTAACAGCCTTGGTAACAGCCTGAGAAGTCTGGGGGCTCCAAGGGGGCTCCTTTGGCCACCACTCCATTAGATGTAACCAATTCTTGGCACTAGAAGCTTCATTCTGTGGTGAGAGATGGCTGAGACACTGCCTCACTGTGAGTCCATTTAGATTTCTTTCATATATGTCTGTGTTTTGACAGTTGATTTACATTCGACACTCAAAATGGCCCTTAGTGTTAGCCGTTCCTCATTGTATGCCCCCACCTACCCCACCCCGGTCTAATCCTCTCATTCCAGTCTCTCCCGAGTCTCTCTATAACTATACAGTCTATTTCTCCTTCCTTGGAAGGCCCTCCCCTCCCCCATCAGTTTTTACTCTGCACCTTAACCACTGCAGTTATACAGATGGCATCATGCCTCTGAAGACTTAAAAACTAGCATCCATATATAAGAGAATATATACCATACTTGTCTTTTGGGGTCTGGGTTGCCTTACTTGGGGTGTTTTTCTTTTTTCTAGCTCAATTCATATGCCTACAAATTCATGATGTCATTTTTAAACAGCTGAATAATAAATAGTCTATTGTATAAATGTACAACCACTTCCTTATCTCTTCATCTGTTGATGGGCATCTAGATTGTTTACAGCTTCTGTCGATTATTAGTAGAGCAGCAGTGAACATACATGAGCAAGTTTCTTTGTGGTAGGATGCAGTTTGCGACTGGGATTTTTGGCTGTCTTGTGACAGATGCCAGGAAGTCAGCACAGAGGCTGAAGCTGAGCAGGCCTTCTCTGTTGGCAACACTGTTCCCTGTTCTCAGGGCACGAAAACCTGAGCCTTGGAAAGGGTGCAGGGGGACAGACCTGCCGGGTGCTGAGCAAGAGAAACCATCAGAAGCCTGTGAATCCAGGGCTGAGGTAGGCTCTCTTACTGTCGTTTCTGCTGTGGCCCCTCTCAATACTGGGCCTACTTTGGGTTCCGAGAAGAAATTCTTAACGGCCGAGCCGTCTCTCCATCCCCTAAAGTCACAAATCTTGATTGTATACCTCTGTGTCCTAGTTTCCAGATGTGTGGTTACCTCCTAGGTCAACTCAAACAGGGTTTCCAACTCCCCACGGCTCCAGTGAACCTTTCCAGTCTGTAGAGACCCCACCCACCACCACCACACCAACACTCAGGTTGCAGCTGGCTGTACCTCTAACACTGTTAGTTGGGTTTGCAGCAAATGAACTCATCAATATCATTGTCATTGTAAAATGAATTGCTACAGTGCTGTCTTCATCATAGACTACAAACAGTATGGTTTTAGGGCCCATATATTAATACAAATATAATTACCGTATTAAAACCCCATTTTCCTGTATTCGGGTGACATAGGTGTGAGTATCAATCCTGACTTTTCTGCCTAGAATGAGAGAACATACAAATAGGTGTGCACTGGGATCCTGCCTTAGTCAGGTTCTATTGCTGTGAAGAGACACCATGACCAAGGCAACTCCTGTAAAAGACAGCATTTAATTGGGGGCTTGCTTACAGTTTTAGGGGGTTAGCCCATTACCATCATGTCAGGGAGCATGGAAGCAGATAGGTAGGTGTGGTGCTGGAGAAGTATCTAAGAGCTACATGCTATAGGCAGGATTGTAGGGCAAATGGACAGAAAAGCAGACAGAGAGACAGACACTGGCTTGGCAAGAACTTTTAAAACCTCAAAGCCCACCTTAAGTGATACACTTCCTCCAACGAGACCACACCTCCTAATCTTTCTTATCCTTTCAAACCGCTCCACACCCTGGTGACCAAGCAAGCATTCAACTATATGAGCCTGCGAGGGCCGGGCCTTTCTTATTCAAACCACCAGAGGTCCCTTCTGCTGGTGCCGAGATTTGAGCCACACAGGTCTTACCAGAGAAAACCTGGGAACTAGCAGCTGGTTCAGAGCTTGTGTCCACACTGCTCCTGGAAACTCAGCTAGTTTGCTTAGGTTATTTCCCGACTATTGCCACTGCTACAATAACAATGAGATCTTTTAACTGGAACCAACATGACGGAGTGAATCTTCTCTGTCTTCAAATCTATCCTGCACAGTGTGCTGGGAGAGTAGGGTGAGACCTTGGAGATCAGCTGTCCTGACTTCTATTGGTCCATCAGTTGTCACTAAGCAGTTACTTTGAGGTTCAGAACTGTATCAGTTTCTTTTCTGCGGTTGGAGTTATGTCTATTCTTTGCTTTTCTGCTCTGTCAGATTTTCAGGTCACCTGTATTGAGAAACAGAAACAAACATGGTCTATGCTGCTGCCGAAGGGTGCTGATGTCCATGGCCTGTGCTGTCACTGAGGGCCATGTGGATGACTGTGGTCCGTGCTCCCACTGACTGTAAAGGGCGAGGAAGCTTCTTTTGCAGTGACATCAATGACTGTAGACTCACAACTGAGAAAGAGGGACAAAGAAGGCTTCTACCCCCCTCTCCCAAATAAACAGTCTAGACAGGAAGTCATTGACGAGAACTCTTAACAAGTGTGATAGGGATGTTGCAGTGTAGTTCTCCACAGTTGATGGCTTCCGGTGGGCGTGGGGAAGGATTCAGTTTTCTTCAAGTGACCGAACATGCTCCAGTAAGTGTATGGATACACAAATTGGACTTAGATTTTTCCCTCTTTTCTTCTTTTTTTGGGGGGGAGCACAAGAGGGGGATGGACCTGGGAAAAATAGGAAATGTGATGGGGTGTGTTACGTGAAACCCCCAAATAATCAATAAAAAAGTTATGTTGGAAAAAATAATAAAGTTTCTTTAGGCTCTTCGGATAACAAGAAGCACTCTGCATATTCATGGTAAAAAAGAGATGAGCTGTATGAAGAAGCCTTACTACCGAAGTTCTCATTAGAACCACTCGGTCACTGGGTGCCCTGTATTGGAGAAGCACACAGGGAAGAAGGGAGTTCCTGCCTTCTCTTGTGTGCTATTTAACTCTGTGTTTGGTCCCTGAGTCACATTTTCTTGGCACAGAGAAGAACCACTGACCGATTTAAAGATGTCCAATTTCTTTACCGATCTTTCTAGATACAAATGACTTACAAATGGACTTTGAATGGCACAGGGTCTCAGAGCTGATGCGAGTTATTTTGCAGCTACATTGCTTCACAGTTCTCTTCTGTAAAATATGAGTCAAGATTTATGCACCAAAAAAGTCACTGCAAGGAATAAATGAGCTATGTGTGAAAGCATTTTGCAAATATATAGCACAAAACAATCGCACCATTTTGCTAGTCACATTTATCATCCCTCAAAACATCCCGGAGCAGTGTTACAATGTTATTATTGTCTGTGTACTCTACATCTTCAGCTCTTTGGAAGTATTGGGGAATTGTGGCAACGAAGGATGTATTGGTTGAGCTAACCCTAATGCGTAACTATGTGTCATTACATACACTTGCCTGCATACTCACGATGCTACATTCTTTATTGTCTGTACAGTTCCCGCCAGAACAAACACATCCTACACCCGGAGGTGGGGATGGGAGATGCTGTCATCATAGAAAATTGAATTTTGAAAATAGATAAATGTCCATGTGCACATCTTTAAAATAAAGGGCATACATCTTGTGACAGCCTTGGCTTCCCAAGCCTCTGTTTCCGTCACAATGGTTCCTGGCAGGCAGCTACTGTCCTGCCACACAGTAAGGTGGCTGCAGCAACAGTGAGTTTCCTCAGTAAGTGCTACATGCAATCTGACCTTCTGGACTTAGGCAACTTCTAAGAAAGTCCTGATAAGTTTGATCAAGTGTTCCCTAAAGGTTTGTGTGTTCGAAGCTTGGCTCCTACCCTGTGGTGGCAAGAGGAAGTAGAGGAATTTGTAAGAGTTAGGAACTAGTTAGCAGTCTTCCAAACATACAAGGCCATGCCTTGAAGTGGAGTCCTGGCACCCTTGGTTGTATTCCCTCTGTCCCCCAGCTGTCGTGAGGTAAGGAGCTTTGTCCAGCATGCTCATCTAACGCATTTCCTTGCCACAGGCAGGTGTTGCAGTAACACCATTCCAGAGATTCCTTTCTAAGAAAAATAGTCCTTTTCTGTGGTAGAGTTTGCAAATATTTCCCCCGTTTCTACTGGCCTTTAGACTCTGCATCTTAGGAGACTGCTTATAAAATGGAGAGAGCATTGGAGAGAGCACAGCCAGCTGCAGCTTCTGCAGTCTCCTTGGGTTGGACACCGTCTTCCTCAGCGTCCATCCTGAGCGGAGTCAAAGTTACACAGATCCTGTGTTGGCAGAAGCTGGTCCTTTGGCACCAACATAGGAAGAATCGCGTTCGTGCTGGACAGTTCCCACCTGTGTGGACAACGGCTCAAACCTCACACTTAAGGTCCCACTAGGCTAAAACACAGCATCGAATGCTAACCTTTGAGGCCGCATGCATTTCTGAATACCCAGAGATGCCAACTGGGTGAGCTTTAGAAGTTACTCCTCGGCTTCATTTCCTCAAAACCAGAGTCAAGACAGTGGTTGCCTTGTCTTTCCATCTTAGTTTTTATAGCCCTTAAGAGCTAGAATTTCTAATTTTAAGTTATATCCCAAATTGTGCCTATTTACAGAGCAGCATCGAAAGCTTAGTACATGTACACATTCTGCAACATCCAAATCAGGCTAAAAATTCCTGCCTCCCGCAGCAGTTACCATTTCTCTGTGACAAAAACATTCATGATCCTTTCTTCTGGCTTTGGTTGCAATTGTGCAACATCCTTACCTTTAATCACTGTGGAGTGAGTGCAACAGAAAACCTGTAGTTTTCCTACTTTTATTTTAAACTGGCATGCATTAGCTCTCTTTGTCTGTGGAATACAGCAAATGATACTTCAGGGCATGAACAATGTATAATAATCTCATCAGGGTAGTTGGCATGCCCACCAACCATTCATGGTTTCTTTATGTATTCACTGGGATTTAATGGTCATGGGTGTCCTCATGAGTTTTTGTGCACATATCTGCTTCTGGGTAGCGTTTTTATTATCATGCCAAATGCTGGGTTTTCACCACAGCATTATTATGTCTTATGTACATAGATCACTAACTTGATCTTAGTCCCATCATCTCGTTGTCATCTCTTATGCTCCCCGAGATGGTCCCCTTCCTCGTCCCAAACACAGCCCATCTCTGATTTCATCTGTTTTTTTCAATGCTACATTCCATGATGGAATATTTGTCTTACTCCCTTGACTAATTTCTTTTAGTCTGATGACCTTGTATTCCCATCCATGTACCTGAAAATGACAATTCTGTTCCTCTTAGTGGCTGAATAAAATGCCACTGTGCATATAACACATTTTCTTTATCCATTCACCTACTGGTGGGTACCTAGGCTGATTCCACGACTTGTGTTATATGCTGACTTACATTCCTTCCGGTAAATGCGCAGCTGGGATCTCTCTGGGTCAGATGGCAGTTCTGTTTGTAGTTTTCTGACGAACTGATTTCCTTAGTGGCTCCATTAGTTTATACTCCTACCAAACGTATATAAGGGCTTCCAAGGCTATAGAATTTGTTCTTTGGCTGGAAGTTTAGTAGACTTACTTATGATGCATGTGTTTACTTGTATGAGGAAGTATTTCAATGCATTATGACAAGTGCTTAGTATAAGTCATGGTCCATGTGCTGGAGACAGAGAGTAAGGGGAGACCACGGGTCCCTGGGCTTCATAAAGCTTCTGACCAACTAGAGATGACTGGTGGGCATATAACAATCTATTTTTCTTATTTTATGTGCATTGGGGTTTTGCCTGTGTGTATGTCTGTGTGAGGGTGTCAGAAGCCCTGGAACCGGAGTTACAGACAGTCTTGGGCTGCCTTGTGGGTGCTGGGGACCAGGTCTTTTGGAAGAGCAGACAGTGCTCTTAACCACAGAGACATCTCTCCAGCCCAAATATGGTCATTTAGAGTTTGTTTCTGGAGACAGGGTTTCTCTGCACAGTCCTGGATGTCCTGGAACTTTCTCTGTAGACTCAGAGATCTCCTTGCCTCTGCCTCCAGAGGGCTGGGATTAAAGGTGTAAGCCCACCCCCACCATGGGCATTTAGAAAGGAGCCTGTGTGGTATTTTATGGGAAGAATGGGGCTGGCAGAGTTGAGTATGAATGAACCCACGAGGACTCATAAATACTTGTTGCTCTTATTTCTCACTCTGTTCCAAAAGGGACTTAAGGTGGCTTAAAACTTTTATTGATACAAAAATACCCAACTAATAAAGTAGTATGTTTACAAATAAAACTATTGACTATGTATTAAATTAGTCATGATGGATATTATACATTTGAATATTCATTTTGCTGTGGTAGAATCACTCACAAAATATGGAAAAAAGATAGAGGACAAACACATTGATTCCCTATAAATTCAAAACCAAAGGCCCAAGAGAAAGGGAGAGAAAATGGGAGGAGAGGTTGTCTAGAGGGTACTGTGCTCACCACATCCAGCTCCTAGCAGCAAAGAACAGCAGACACTTCTCCCTGTGCGTGGCCACAGGGACTGGCATGCCCCAAGAGTAGATGCCATTATATTCATTACCAGATACATATATTCATTTTTATCCTGTATGTTGATTTTTCAATTAAAAAAGGAGTCCACCTAGATTCTTCCCTGGTCTTATTTTTTTAAGATTTTATTTTATTTATTATGTATACAGTATTCTGCTTCCATGTATATCTGCAGCAGATCTCATAACGGATGGTTGTGAGCCACCATGTGGTTGCTGGGAATTGAACTCAGGACCTCTGGAAGAGCAGCCGGTGCTCTTAACCTCTGAGCCATCTCTCCAGCCCTCTTCCCTGGTCTTACTGATGTAGTTTCAGCTAGCCACACCCTAGTGGGTGCCAGGGCCCTTCTGCTAATCTCCTCAGCCAGCATGGTGCTGCCCACCCTGCAAAACACCTTCCTCTCCTCTCCCTCCACTCCTCTCGGAGCTTTAGCAGAGGATGACCTTCATCTCCTGAGCTGCTGTCCCCATCTCCCGGGCACTTGGACCGCCATGTTAGTCCCACTGCTTTTCTTTCATAACATCTTTTTTTTTTCTATTTCTGAACTCTGTTTAGTGCTTTTTCTAGTTATTCCCAAGAAAGAAACAACTTGAAATTCACATATGTTGCAACTGAAAACTGTGTTGCCGAAAGGGCTTCCAGAAATAGTTCAAGGAAGAGAAATCTTCCCAAGGAAAGTGGCTGGGGAACCATTCCTCCCTGATTTTTCTTTAAATAAGCTTATTTAACATGGATTTGATGAGAGCATGGTGAGCCACATTTTGTTTTCCTGTTAATTGCATTTGAACTGAAAAGCAGAAGAAAAGAAGCACTTTCTAAAATAATAAGCCCTTGGAAAGGATAAATTTAATTCGTTTAGCACTGTTGGAGCAGAGCAAAGAGAGACATTTCACTATGAGGCCATAGGTTTAACTCGTTCAGAGCTTCTGGAACAGAGCGAA
The DNA here is from genome assembly GCF_003668045.3 of Cricetulus griseus. Classification (NCBI taxonomy): domain Eukaryota; kingdom Metazoa; phylum Chordata; class Mammalia; order Rodentia; family Cricetidae; genus Cricetulus; species Cricetulus griseus. The sequence goes on from NC_048595.1 coordinate 455,218,412, forward strand.
AGGAGACATCCATTATGAGTGCTGTCTGGACGATGAGCTGGGAGACAGCTGGGAATCTCCAGGTGACTAAAGTACCTGTGTGAGGCAGAACTCTGTATAAGGAAGGGTTTTGCCATGTGACAGAAGGAGCAAAAGGTGCACATTGGGATTGCTAGCGTCAAGCTCAAGGGACACTGGTGGATTCCATGGCTGGCGAAGTTGAAGGCGGGGGACAAACATGCCAGACAGACAGAGCTTATTGAGAAGTTTTAGAAGGGGAGTGGGGGTGGTGGTGACAGAGGTAAAGAGACACAGAGACAGAGACAGAGACAAGGACAGAGACAGAGGACACAAGAGAAGAGGGAGACAGGAAAGTCCTGTCTGCCCCAGGAGAACAGCGGGAAAGAGAACATAAGTGGGCTGAGGTCTTTCTTTTAATAAAGGGGTCCTTTGCATCTGCATGGAGACTACTCAATCATGGAACCCTGGGCTGACCAGGGCACTGCCTGAGTGCATTCTGCCAGGTGACAGGGCAAGCCAGTACAATGCCTGAATCTTACAGTGATAGCATTAGAAATAAATAGAGGGTGGAGGGAAGGTTCAGGAGATAGGAGCACTCACTGCTCTCACAGAGGATCTGGGTTTGGTTCTTGGCACCACGTGGCAGCTAACACTGTCTGTAACTCCAGTTCCACAGGATCTGATACTTCTTCTGGCCTCTTCACACATCAGGCACACAGGAGGTACATACATACATACACACACATACATACATACACACACACACACACACACACACACACACACACACACACACACACATACATACAGGCAAAACACTCATACACATAAAAATCATTTTAAAACAAATCAAAAAATGCATAGGTATGCATTTAACAAAAGAAGTATAACCCTTTTTGGACTTTTCATTTGTTTTTTCTAGAAGGTCTCTTACAGGTCAGGTTGCCCAGAATTCACTATGTGTCCAGAATGATGATGAACTACCGATTCTCCTGCATTCACCTCCCAAGTGCTGAGGTCATAAGTGTGTCACCACACCTGGTGTCTCAGTTACTTTTCTATAGCTGTGATAAGGCACCATGACTGTCGGTGGTGGTGGTGGCGGCGCTCGCCTTTAATCCCAGCACTTGGGCGCAGAGGCAGGCGGGTTTCTATGAGTTTGAGGCCAGCGTGGTCTCCAGAGCGAGTGCCAGGACAGCCAGGACTGTTTCAAGACAGAGAAACCCTGTCTTGAAAAACAAACAAACAAACAAAAACCATAAAAAAAAATAACAAGAACAGAAAAACACCACGACCAAGGCAACTTATAAACAGAAGGATCTGGGGGAGGGGACACAGTTCAACAGGAACCATCACCACTGTGGTGAGGGCAGGGAGCATAGGAGCAAGCAGGCAGGCATGCCACTGAAGCAGTATCTAGAGCTCATATCGTAGTGCGCACACAGGAAGCAGAGAAAACACACCTGGTGTTGTGCCCAGACTCTGAACTCCCCAAACCACCAAGAGCCCTGATCCAATGCAAACGCAAAGAGTCTTTTTAATTTATGCATTAACTTAGGTCCTCCATCTGTCTGACGCAGTGGGTGTAATAGGAGGACCCTGAGCAGCAGTGGGGCAGGGCTTATATTGGGGTAGAGCAAGAAGGGGTGTCTGGGGGCCTGCTAGTTGCATAGCAACAGTCTCAGGATTGGTTCACCTCCAGGCTGGGCAACCTGTCCTGAGTTGATTGGTCAGCTGCAGTTGCAGAAAGGTTTCTATGCCTAGAGGCCCTCCCAGGGCAGCTGCTATGCCCTGCATTCCACTATTATCAGTAAAGCACACCCAGAGCCCGCCAACTAACTTCTAATTGGTTCCTTCCCACATGGAAGGTATCTGGAGCTTGCTTCCTAGTGAATAGGACAAGGTCAGGGGCTCAGCACATGCTGCTGAGTCAAGGGCCTACATTTGCTGGGTCTTTTCTGCAGCCTGTCATGGCTACCAAAGCAGGGGGCTGGGTGAAGGTCTAGGCCCTTCACAGGAATGGCCTAAGTCTTTTGAAACCTCAAAGCCTGCCTCCAGTGACACGCAGCTTCCTATGGGAGCTATTCTCACTCAAACTGCTACAGCAAGTGAGAGGCCTAAAACTTAAATAACAAAACAGGAGGATTTGCATCTTGGTGTGTGCAAATCCCAAAAGTACACCAGAAGCTAAAAGAAAGCAGAGAAACTCACGACCCTCAGGTAGGAGAGTACAGGGCCATTGCTCACTTTGAGGTACACACATTCCTGAGCCTGTTCAATTCAAGGTCACAGTCCACAAGCTCACCAGGGAAAGATGGTGAGAGCATCTCTGAGCTTGCTCACAACATTCCAGATCACAGGGATGACAAACAACTGTGGAGGTTTGAAGGGGGGTGGCCCCCAGCTCCCTATGTTTGGATGTTTGGTCATCAGTGAGTGGCACTAGGGATTAGTAGATGTGGCCTTGCTGGAGGAAGAGTGTCACTGGGGTGGGCTTTGAGGTTTCAACCGCCTTCAGATCGGGATGTAGAGCTCTCAGCCACCCGTCTAGCAGCACAGCTGCAGTGTGTCCTCATGGCTGTGCCGTAACCTCTGAAACGTAAGCAAGCCCCCGATTACACACTTCCTTTTATAGTGTTGCCTTGGTCGCGGTGTCTCTTCACAGCGACAGAGCACTGACGAAGACACACACATTTCTGGTCACATGTACAAAGTCAAGCCTGCATCACCTGAAACAATGAGTTTCACTAAGTGACTTGGTGATTCTGGCTGATCCTGCCTCTGTTTCTCCAGTGACTTTTAGTTTAAAAGCAAACAAACACAATTCTGAAGGTGAAGTAACAGCAGCTCCTCTACTCATGTCTGTAAGGCCACCGCTTTAACAAGTGTCTGCTTCCTCAACCGCTAACACTTAGCACTCTGAAGGCTACAGACATTGTTGGCAGAAATTAAAGGTGAAGGTGAATGGAAAGACACCCCATACCTGACAACCAGGAGACTCGGTGTGACCGGATGGCAATACTCCTTACAGAAATCCATTCATCCAGCCACCACTATCAAAATTACCGCTCAGGTCCTGGAGGGAAGGCTCAGTGGTTAAGAGCACTGGCTGCTCTTCCGGAGGATCCAGGTTGGATTCCCCACACCCACAAGGGGAGTGGCTGTAACTCCAATTCCAAGGGATCCAACACCCTCTTCTGGCTTCTTTGGGCAGTAGACACACAAGACAGACATGCCGGCCAAACACAAGTGTGCTCAAGCTCAGGTGTGCGTGTTCCATTTAGTGGTTCTCAAAGTGGGTTGGTAGTGATTGTCATTACTCTATTGCTTGAAGATCCAAATTATTTTGGGGGAAATACATTATTTACAACAAATTTCAATGATTGACATTCACACTGAGATGAGTTTCCACAGTCTAGAAGGCCACTAGCATTGGAGATGAGGCTATTAAATGCCAATCAAGAAAAGGTTTGGCTTCCTTTTAGCAACCAATGGGTGGGTAGGAATCACCTTAGGCAGATGTACAGCCGCTTTGGTTTAGGAGAAGGAGAATAGTTCCCGTGTGGTGGGTATGGCTTAATTCAACACAGTCTCATGCTGGGTTGTCATCTTGGAACTATAATCAAGGTGTCAAAGTCCCGTGATTACACCGGCAGATGGACCATGATGCTAGCCTGGTAGAACATCCGAGCAGGAAGACAGGGCTTATCCAGCTATTTGTTAAAGGCAAACCTGGAACACTGTCCTTTCCCTTTTATAGTCACCATTCCCAAAAGGTGCAGCCCCCACCCCACCCCACCCCGCCCCACCCCTGCCCCCACCCCTGCCCTGGGTAGGGAGATTCCAGCCACTGTCCACAGTTGACATACTGGTTTCTGATACCATTAGAAATGGAAATTTGCAGGAATTACTGTTGCTAAGATGTGGGCACTGGATAATAAACAAAGCAATGTGTTTTTACCTATGTGCTTGTGTGGTGGTTTGATTTTCTAGTGCTGGGGGTCAAATCCAGGCCCTCGCTCGTGCCAGGCAAGCTGCACTCAGGAACTGGACGGAGCTAGCTATGGAAAGGACCCAGTGAAGAGGTCCTGGGTCATGCATTCTTCCAGTGGGATCCACAGACAAGGACAAAGGTGATCTTCGCTGCCCGTGGGGCTCACTTTCCAGAATAAGACATCCTTCCTGAGACTCCCGAGAGCCATAATCTTTGATCACCCCAAGAAGACAGTTGCAGGTATGACAGCCCGAGACGTGGCAACACCTGTGTGTCTCCTTCAAGTCTTCATCCTCAGAGTGGTCCGGCATCAAGGGCTCTGTGTAAAAAAATCAGATTAACCGGAATTCTCTGGGGACAGGACCGGCATCTACACAGCTGCACTACAGCTTCATGGGGTGACTCTGTGTGTGTGTGTGGGGGGGGGTGTCCCTAGGGAGAGGAAGGACAAGGACTCTGGTGTGGGGTTAGGACAAGGTTTTTCTTTCCACCACACCCAGCCTGGCTGAGCTGATAAGCGATTCATTGCTGACTTGCCTCTGCCTCTAATGGACCAGAGGCCATTAGCACCATCGATCTCCAGACAGGATGCAGACTGAGCCCCTTCCTAGATGACTTCCAAGAAGGACACTGAGACCAGAATATAGACAGATAGACTCCCCGGGCAGAGTCTGAGTGTGGCTAAGAGTCCTCGGAGACCAGCTTCGCCGGGCAAAGACCCAGAAGCTGAAGAAGGAATGAATTCAGAGACGAGGCTGACAATTTGCTATCAGGCAGCCTCTGAGGAAAAACAGCCCAGAGGGTCAGGAGATTAAGGCTTGTTGGAATTGGGGCCCAGAGAAGAGCATCTGTTCAGTAAAATATGTGGACACGCACCTACAGTCTTAGCGTTCCAGAAGCGAGGCTGGTGTAAAGTTTGAGAAGGGCCTCATCTGCTCGGTGAGTCCTAGGACAGCCAGGACTACATATCCTGCTTCCACAAAGCAGCTCACTCATCTCTGGGGAGGTCAAGGCTTGGGAGCAAGGAAAAACCTTGACCTTCAGTGGTCTCTGCCTTCCCTGCTGCTTCTGGGACAGGAGTTTCCTGTCACCTTCAGCCCTGTGAATGTGGCTGCTCAGTCTTCACTAAGACAACAGCTCTGCATCAGCCTTGAGCCCTAATAGAATTAATAGAATTAGGAATTAAATCACAGACCTAGGAATGGGACCTCGTCACGATGGCTGAGATCCTGCAGGTTGGCCAGCACCCTCCTCTTCCGGCAACTGCAGGATCTCAGCAACTCTCCTGGCAGCTCCTTTGTGCATCTCTGGGTGCTGAATGCCATCCTGACCCACAGCAGGGTGCTCCATGATGCTGTGTTGATCCTGTGCATGACTTTGTACCCTCCTCCTCATCATCTGCCTTGTCAAGTGACCCGTCTCAGTCTGCTTTCTATTGCTATGAAATGTTCAAGAGAATGCATTCATCTTAAAAAGTGTGCCAAGTTCATGCTGTGGGAAGCACCATAACAAGGCGAAGGCTAGCACACTGAGAGACAGAGCATGCATATACCTTGGTTTGCTTATAATGCTACTAACCAACATCTTGAGGTCTGAAGTCCATGACCTCATCTAACCCTAATGTCCTCCCCTCCATTCCCCGCCCACCGCCCTCAGGCTCTTCCTCCAAATCTATGGACATGTAACTTTGGAACTAAACTTCCAGCACATGAACTCCAGGGAACATCTCACCCCAGGCCTCTGAATTTTAGCCTTCTGGGAGCGCTAATCTGCCATTTCCTGCTGTCTTAGTCAGTGTTCTACTGCAGTGAAGAGACACCATGACCACGGCAGCCCTTATATAGGAAAGCATTTAACTGGGGACTCGCTTACATTTTCAGAGGCTTACTTCATTATCATCATGGTGGGGAGCATGGTGGCAGAGAGAGAGATAGAGAGAGAGAGAGAGAGAGAGAGAGAGAGAGAGAGAGAGAGAGAGAGAGACTGGGCCAGGTATGGGCTTTTAAAACCTCAAAACCCACCCCCCACTGACACACCTCCTCCAACAAGGCCACACCTCCTAATCCTTCTAATCCTACCAAAGAGCTCCACTCCCTGGTGACTAAGCATTCAAACAATTCAAACATATGAGCCTATGGGGGACATTCTTATTCAAATCACCACACCTGCCATCTTTCCTTCTCCAGGTGCAGACCCTCCTCTAGAGACCTCTGTGTGGCTAGACAGGGAGGTGGTCATGTGTCATTTCCATGAGGAATTTTGTCACAGTGACAGAAAAGTGACTAACACAGAAGAAGTCAGCGGAGCGCTGCCAGGAGGCCAGCGGCTCCCAGTCTGGAGTTCCTCTGCATAGACAGAGCAATCTATAGTCAAAGCTTCTTAGATCTGAGCGCCAACCTCAGTCTGAGTGATTTGAGTGATGATGGCCCCTTCCTTGTGGGATTCAACCGTCCCAGCCACATCTTTCTCTCATCCTTGTCTCAGTTTAGATTCAAGGCTCCTGGCTGGCTGGCTGGCTGTGCTTAGGACATGATCTGATTATTATTCCGGTTAAATCATTACCCAGATTTCAGGTCTAGGGCCTACTTACTGACAAATGTCTTTGGCACTGCTCATCTGGCTGCCCATGAGTAGGACCTGTTTACAGATGTCTCATCTCCCAGTTTCCCACTGAAATAGGCAATATTCTACTTGGGACCCTAAATCCCTGCCCCTGGTCCTGGATTGCCCTCTCTCATGAGGTTGTGGCAATGATATGGTTGGTGTGACAACTGTGATTATCTTAGATGGTGAAAGGTTTGGCAAAGATAATCAAGGTACCTATTTTAGGCAGCTTCCCATTGCTGTGACATAGTGTCCAGGATAGGAGCCCTTGTGTCTCAAAAGGAGCACAGAAGATAAGTGATGGGTACATGACCTCTTGTTTTCACTCTCCCAATACAAATCATTTGATTTGGGGCATGTATGTTGCTCCAGCTGAAGCCACAAGCAGCCACACAGCTAGTTTTCATGCTCGATCAGAACCAGTCCTGGCCTAGCTTTTCCTAGCTGTCCCAGGGATGTGGCTTATGGACATTCTGAAGTCTATAGCTCGTGTTCTGTTGTCTTTTGAAGCTTGCTTGCGATGGTGACTTTGGAGCTCACAGATGTGTCTGCCATGTCCTGACTGTGTGTGTTGCCTGCTACCGCCTTAGGCGCTGGAGAACTCAAGTTCTGGAATCTGCTTCCGAGCCTGGCCTTGGCGATGGCCTGAGTGAGAGAATAACTTCTAAATGTAACTTCTGGAATGTGTTTAGAAGTTTAGTTTTTTTTCATGCATGAGCTTTGAATCCATCTCTTTTCAAATTTCTGAAAAAAAGGTGTCACTGACTAGAACTGTATCACTGATTAGAAATGAATCACTGTTTTAAAATGTATCACTGAGTTGATTTGCCCTTTTTCTTGACTTGCTCAAAGTGTGTACAGTGGGTAAGTGCTATGCTTGGCATCCCAGGACTCTCTGGTCACACACCTACTGAATGATTAACCCACCTCTGCCATTTTCTTAAGTTTCCCTAGCTGACATACTGCTTAGATAACTTAGAAGAGATTTCCCATAGTGCTATCCTTTTGGCACTTAGCCAAACCAAACAAAAATGAACCATAATGCTTTCCTCATTGGGAGAAAGTAATTTTTTCCTGGGTCTATGACAATGATTCTATCACATATACCTGTCCGATTAAAGAGCTAGTAGGAAGGGCAAAACACAGGTGAATACAACAGAGACTCTCATTCGCTGAGGGTTCAGTCAGAACACCTGTCACCCTCCCTCTCCAGCATCCTACTGATGGAGTATTTGAACATCTTTAGGGCATCATTTGTGAGCACTGGGCATCATTGCTGTGTTAAATATTGTAAGACCCCCGGAAGCTCAGGCCTCCAGGATCTCAGCCCAGGACCTCGGTCACCCCAATCATCAGGTGGAGTCGAAAGCTTGATGCAAACTGCATGAGGCTTTATTTTAGTTGTTTAATGAGTTAGCCCATGTTGGCTCGGATCTTTCATCCACCCACCATGGCGGATGGCTAGGAAAGACAGCTCAAAGCATCTGCATAGAGATCTTGTAGGGCAGCGTAAGGGAGGTGTCTAAGGGTACGCACAGGCTCAGGATTGGTGTGACTCCAGGTTTGGAGGGTTTGCCTTGTGTTGATTGGTCAACTGGTTGTTATGGCCCATAGGCCCTCCCAGGGTGGTTGCTATGCTCTGCACGTCATTGCTGTGTGCTTGTCCGTAAAACACACCCAGAGGTGTAAAGCGTAGCACCACCAGCTAACTTCTGATTGGTTCCTTGCCACGAGGCAGGCATCTAACCTCTTAGTGACTAAGGCAAGGTCAGACAAACACATGTTCAGCTGTTATAGCTGCCAAAATGGGGAGCTGGTCCCTTCAATATGTTATGTTACTGATACAATGGAGTGTGGCTTCTCTGCCTTATACCTGGAGGATAGGCATTAAAATCACTCATCTGTGGCCAATAGGATCAAAGATCCATATAGCTTAAGGCAGTATCCTGGGTCATGAAGTCAGTGAGTCCTGTGCTACTTAACTCCTGAATCGGAATTCTAAGAGCACAGGGCTGGAATCTGTTTCTGGTATGAGCTTTCTGGCTACATTGTGAAGGGACCAGGCCCCTGCTTTAGCAGCCATGACTCAACATGTGCTTGCCTGACCTTGCCCCTCCTCCCAGTCACTAGAGGTCAAATGCCCTCCTCGTGGCAAGGAACCAATCAGAAGTTAGCTGGTGAGGCTGTGCTTTACGGCTCTGGGGGTGATTTATGGTACAAGTGCACAACAGTGACCTGCAGAGCATTGCAACCGCCCTGGGAGTCCTATGGGCCGTAACAACCAGTTGACCAATCAACACAGGACAGGTCACCCAAAGCGGGAAGCGCACCAATCCTGAGACTGTTACATACCCCTTGGGTAGACACTCCCCTTGCTCTACCCAATATATTCCTTGCCTAGTGGTTTCTCAGAGTCTTTCCCAGCCATCCGCTGGTGAATGGATGAAAGGCTTGAGCTAATGGGGTTAGCGCCTTAAACAACTGCAGTAAAAGACTCTTTGCTTTTGCATCAAAATGGGTCTCTTGGTGATCTTGGGGTTTCAGAATTTGGGTGTAACAGTTGTCATAGCATTGTAGCAGGATCACCGGAAAGAGGAAGAAATTATACAGCAAGGCGGGAAGTGAGAGGTTTAAACAGCCACCAGAACAACTTGATTTCAACAGACAGCTGGGTCCCTCAAGAGTTATATTAATTCCTTCCCAATACAGCATCCCTGATGACCTAAGCATCCCCCACTGCCCACCCTTAAAGTTTCCACCAAGTCAGTATTCGCACAGTGTGAACTTTTGGGGACATACTCAAACACCACACAAAAGCAGGTGTGCAAGCAGGCAGCAAGCCAGGTTCTGCTTAGCCCTGAGACTCTCATACTCTTTTTTTGGGGGGCGCGGGGTCCGAGACAGGGTTTCTCTGTGGCTTTGGAGGCTGTCCTGGAATGAGCTCTTGTAGACCAGGCTGGTCTTGAACTCACAGAGATCTGCCTGCCTCTGCCTTCCGAGTGCTGGTATTACAGGCATGCGCCACCACTGCCTGGCTGAGATTCTCATACTCTTAATAATAATCTTTACCACAAGTGCCCGGCAGAATTGTCATGTAACTCTTGTCTTTGTGTTTCCGGCATTGTTTGTCCCCTTACACTCTACTCAGGAAGCCTCTGGCCACTGCACTGTTGTATTTTTGTCCTAAGCTGTTGGACTGAATCCTGAACCATAATTTATTCCAAAATTTGCCCTGGAACCATCCCAGCACGCTTGGCACTGCTCTGTGTAATTCATAAGGCAAAATGGCCGCAATGTTAATAGAAGATAATGACTCCCTATGTCTTCCCTTATATTAAACATTTGTTCTTTAATGAACTCAGAGGACCAACTATAGTAATTTGAAGTCGTGTAGCCATCCTGGGATGGAGACATTTCTAGATAGGCGGTGTGGGTTGAACTGAGTTCCCGAGATTCATAGATGGAGGCTTTTACCTCTAGTGCTTCAGAATGTGACTACAAGTGTATTGCAAGAGGTAATTCAATTAAAATGAGAGTCATTGGTATAAACCATAGCTCAGGATAACCGTCATGGAGGAAAGGTGGCAGGAGGACACAGGGAGGAAGTGGCCTCAGCGAGCTTCAGAGGGAACCTTAATCTCGACCTCTGGCTTGCAGAACCGAAAATCTGCCAAGTCTTTGATTCTTGTTTCTGAAGTCCTAGCAAACTAATGCAATGGGCCTTGTGGAATTTGCAAATAATAATCCCATCCGAGGCCAGTGCAGGCAAGGAGGCAGCAAGGCCAGACAGACTCCTTGCCTGGGGCGATTAGGGGAGGGCAGGGATGGGAGGGGAACGGAGAGACACCCCTGCCTGGCTCCTCTCCTAAGTGCCCTGTGGTCAGCACTCTAAGCACTGGGATGGGATGCATGAGCTCACCTTTGTGGAGCCTGATGCAAAGGCAGAGCTAAAAACAGCCCACAGCCCGGCACACAAACCCGAGTCCCTCCATCTGATTCAACCACAGGATATCCATCACCCTCTCTGGGCTAGAGTTTTGTGAAGCAATAATAATGAGGCCATTTCCTGCACATTTTGAAGGAGCACTTGGGAAATGACATTTCAAAGAGTTCAAAAGATCTGAGCCAGAACCAGAGTGGGAGGATCACGACTCAGAGGTCAGCCTGCCTCGGAGTAAGAGGAAGAGAGGTGGTGGGGGTAAAGAATCTCTCTCTCTCTCTCTCTCTCTCTCTCTCTCTCTCTCTCTCTCTCTCTCTCTCTCACACACACACACACACACACACACACACACACAACCTGGCACTGACTCACTTCCTCTTTCTTCCCTGAAGAAGGTAAGGATTCATTACAGGTGGCACCTGCTCATACACCTGGTATTGGGAGGCTTTGATCTTGGTTTACATTTTCTAAGTAATTTAGCATTTCCCTGGTCTGGGCCTCCTTCTGTTCCCACCTCCAGTGATGCAACTCCCTCCAACAAGGCCACACCCCTCCCATCAAATCTCCTCCCACAAGGCCACACCCCTTCAACAAGGCCACACCTCCTCTCACAAGGCCACACATCCTCCAACCAGGCTACACTTCCTAATCCTTCCTTAACAGTCCACCAACTGGAAATCAAACATTCAAATACATGAGCCTATGGAAGCCCTTCTCATTTAAACCACCACAAGCTGCCCTTGAACTAAGGTGTGGTGGTTTGAATGAAAACATTCCCCCATAGGCTCACATGTTTCAATACTTGGTCCCCAGATGGCAGAACTGTCGGGGAGGATGAGGAGGTGTGGCCTTGTTGGAGGAGGTGTGTCGCTGGGGGTGAGCTTTGAGGTTCCAAAAAGCCCATGCCCACTTCTTAGTTAGCTCTGCCTCCTGCCTGTGGATCCTGATGTAACTCACCTACTGCTCAGTGCCATCCATGATCACCTGCCCACTGCTGCCATGCTCCCTACTATGGTGGTCATGGACTCTCCTCTCTCTCTCTCTCTCTCTCTCTCTCTCTCTCCATCTATATCTATATCTATATCTATATCTATATCTATATCTATATCTATATCTATATTTTAGCTCTGTTCCTCTAGAGAACCCTAATACAGTCCAACATAGATAGTGACAATGTCCTTAAAAGAGGCAGGTATAATAGCATGAAAAAACTGAAGGAAAAGGCTAGGCGTAGAGGCACCCACCTGTAACCCCAGCTCTCAGGAGGCTCTCGAGTTCACAGTAAGCATGGTTTCCATACATTCAGTCTCAAAACAAAAGTCTGTGGAAGGAAGACGGCATTGGAAAGAAATAGACATCGTAGCAGAGGCAGGCTATAGCTCGACTTTGGAAGACTTGAGCCGAGAACATTCCGGGTAGAAGAAACCAGAGGACCAAGGTGTCAGAGTGGCAATGTGGCTGGAGCAGCAGGTGGTGCAGTTTGGTTGAGATAAAGAGGATGGCACGGAGGGGAAGTGAGGAGATGGGAAGAACCAGTGTGTGCCCCACCGCGTGGGCTTTTACCACTAAGCAGCTGGGGGACTTTAAAGAGGTTACACTGGGAGAAGTCTGGGAGGTGGGGGCTGCTGTTTGGTTTCAGATAGGCTTCACACAGATCTCTGACCGGCTTCAAACCACTGCTGCTGACTCCTCAGTGTTGGGATCACAAGGAATGAACGCACCACCAACACCAAGCACAGCTAGCCTCCCCCCCCCCCCGTCTCTATTTTATCGGAGGGCTGTTTTTCATGGCTGTCTTCTGGCACCTGAAGAGTGACCCGTAGAAGACCCTGGTTGTCACTTGGGAGCTAGTTAGAAAGGTCGAGTGCCCAGTGCGGCTGCTTCAGCGGAGTCACAGTCTGCATTTGACAATGTGCCGGGCAACTGTTCTGCACATCAAAGCTCTGAAAAAAACACCAGCCTGAGCGTGAGATGATGCCCTTGAGTATGGACAGGGCATCTGATCGGTCCTTTGCAATAACGCCCCAAGCAACTCAGACAGCTTGTGTGGATGATGGGTCTTCATGAAGCTGCTGGGCCTGCCTGGAAAGGCAGGTCATCCCGGAAGGACGCCATGAAAGAAAGGAAAAGATAAAAGAGTAAAAGGAACTCTCGGTGCCTAAACGCCATCACGTCTCCACATCCCACACAGCATCCCACACAGCAAGGCCTCTGCCGGTTAGTAATGGCAGAATCGATACTTCTTGGGCTACAGTGAGTGGAGGCCAAGATTATTTCATTTGAATAATTTATCATCCCCTAGCATTAGAACTTGAAGACGTGCCAACTACTACTGTGTTCTTTAAAATGCCGTAGTCCTTTCTGTCCTTTCCTGGCTCCATCAGGCAAGCTCTAAAAACTTCTTCTGCCCGAAGTGGCCGTGAACTCTCCTGCTCGGGTCTCCATGTGGCTAGCCTTGTCAATGACAAAAAGGTAAAGGGCATGGAAAATGTGGGCTAGCCTGCTCTATTCCCGGTCCAGCATCATTGGGGCTCTTTGATCACCTTCTCCAAAAGGGATGGAGAAGCCAAGCATGATGCCATCGCCTGTAACCCCAGCACTGGGGACACAAAAGCAGGAGGCTCATGAGTGCAAGGCCAGCCTGGGCTGCAGGTGACATCTCTGAGAGCAACAACACAACCAAACCAAAACAACAACAAAGTGATGGAGAATTGGAATTGTCTGGCAAGAGTGATGTAAGAGCAGGCCAGAGAACTCAGAGATGTTTTCGTCTCTTCATGCTTTTCTGGGGGGCGGCCACGTCTTCCTCTACCTCTGTTGACTCTTGATCAAGTCCCTTTTGCCATGTTGGAGGGCCTCATTGTCTCATGGCCTCACCCTTCAGATGGGTGAAAAAAAGCTATCATGTTCTTTAGGGTGCCAAGCACCCCTCCACACAGACACACAGACACACAGACACACAGACACACAGACACACAGACACACACACACACACACACACACACACACACACACACACACACACACACAGACTCACAGACTCACAGACACACAGACACGTGCTTGAAGTGGCAGAAGAGGGTATATCAGATCCCTCTGGAACTGGAGTTACAGACAGTTAGTTGTGAGCCTCCTGATATGGGTGCAGGGAACCCAATTCTGATCCTCTGTAAGGCCAGTATTCTCTCTTGGCCACTGAGCCCTCTCTCAGCCACTTTTGTGCTAGACTTTTGTTGTTAGGGTAGAAGCTATGTCCTCTTGCTGAGTGAAGCAGATTATCCACCACCTCTATTTTAACCAACGCCTGCTAAAGGTCTTGCTTGGCAGCTCTGCACCCACAGAGAAAACCAGAGGACACGGCCTTTGTTCTCTGTCCCCTGAGTGGGGACTAACTCTGAGGAGGAGCCGTCACAGCAGGCTTGGTCAGATAGTTTGGTAGTCAGGCACCAAGTCTGCCTGGGGCAGCCATGGAGGCCTCCCCTGGGAAGCAGAGCTGGGGCTAACTCTCACAGGAACAGAAATGTCTGGTGGATGAAGGAGGTCAGCACATGCAGGCAGAGGGAATGAGAGAGAAGATCTTCAGGGGATCCTGGCCCTGAACCCCAAATTTCTGCTTGATTCGGGGTTTTATGACAGTGAGCCTCAAAGGCCTTGTTAGGATGCAAGCCAGTGTATCAGTGACATTTGACGGCTGTTTCTGCAAAGTCCTGGCAGCAGCAACTTCAGGGAGGAACAACTCACCTGGGCTCATCATTTCAGATGTGTGTGGGGGAGGCATGGCAGACAGTTTTCTTGTTGGCCGACAGGAAGCAGAAGCAGGATGATAGGATGGTCCCAGGAGACACAGCCCCAAGGACGACACACCCACGTTAACTGCTTGCTCCAACTCAGCCTGGCTCCCACTCTGTGCTCTTCTCAATGGTCGCTTCACAGTGCTATGACTCCATCAGGCATTGATTAAGTCAGAGCTCCCAGTCAAACTCTCTGGAAACATCCTCACAGACACACGGGAGGCGTTAACTAGTCCCAACTCAATCAAGTTGTCACAATGAACCGTCACAGTTCTCTAAAATCTCTATCAGACCGTTCTCCCTACCAACACCAGCGTAGGGAAGTGGGCCTCCCAGCCCCCACGGTCGCTGCCACAGCTGTGTCATCACGATATAGACCGTCCCTGTCTCAAGAGGTGGACGGTTGGATCGTCCACCTAACATTCCAAGCCCCGCTGCTCACCCCACCCCTGCTTGGGAGGAGCTCCGGAAGATGTGAGTTGAACTGAACAGTGTTCCTGTGTCCCCTGCTGTAACAGAGGCTGGGCCACTCTGTGGCTACTGTCTCCCCCTTGTCTGAACACACACCTGCTGAAAACAGTCCGGTGTCTGTGAGGGTCAAATACAGATTCTCTGGCTATTGTATTTTTAATGACTAGCGGGAGCTGTCTTATTCCAGGCAGTTACCACCTCCAGGAATCTTCAAGTTTGGACTTCTCTAAATGTTAACGTTTCATGAGCTAAATTATTAATCCAGTCCTCTAATCCAGTGACATTTTTATTGTAGCTTTCACTCTTTAAATTTTGAATGACCTCAGATTCTATTCGCGCCTGCCTTGGATGTAGAAAAAACTGCACCTGGAGGGTACGGAATTGCTGATTCTGCAACACTGGCTTCTACTGTGACTGTGAGTGCAAGCAGCTTCCTCTTTTGGTGAGGAAACAGGAAGGTGTCTGATTTCTTTTTTATTAATTAATTTGTATTTAAATTTAAAACAATCTTATTTTACATACCAATCCCAGTTCCCTCTCCCTCCAGTCCTCCTATTCCCTCACCATCTCCCCATCCCACACCCCCATCCACTCCCCAGGGAGACCGAGGCCTTCCATGGGAGATCATCAAAGTCTGTCACATCATTTGGGGCAGGATCTAGGCCCTCCCCCCTGTATCTGGGCTGAGAGAGTGTCCCTCCGTAGGGGATGGGCTCCCAAAGTCCATTCGTGCACTAGGGATAAATACTGGGTCCACTGCCAGAGGCCCCATAGACTACCCAGGCCTCCCAACTGACACCCATGTTCAGGGGTCCTAGTTCGGTCCTATGCTGGTTCCCCAGCTGTCAGTCTGGAGTCTGTGAGCTCCCACTTTCTCAGGTCAGCTGTTTCTGTGGGTTTTCCCAGCATGATCTTGACCCCTTTGCTCAGCACTCCTCCCTCTCTACAACTGGATTCCAGGAGCTCAGCTCAGTGCTTAGCTGTGAATCTCTGCTTCTGCTTCCATCAGCTACTGGATGAAGGCTCCAGAATGGCATTTAAGGTAGTCGTCAATTTCATTATAGGGCAAGACATTTAAGGTAGCCTCTCCACTATTGCTCAGATTCTTAGTTGGGGTCATCCTTGTAGATTCCTGGAGATTTCCCTAGTGCCATGTTTCTCCTTAAGCCCATAACAGCTCCCTCTATTAAGGTGTCTCTTTCCTTGCTCTCCTCTGTGTTCTTCCCCTAACTGGACCTTCCTGCTCCCTCACGTTCTCCTCCCCCCTCACTTTCTCCCCTCCTCTTTCTCCTACCTCCCGTCCCCCTCCCCCGTGCTCCCAATTTACTCAGGAGATCTTGTCCCTTTCCCCTGCTCAGGGAGTCCATGTATGTCTCTCTTAGGGTCCTCCAGCCTTCAACCCACAGCCCCAGAGGATCTAGGTGTCTGTTTTCAATGTGACATTCTTTCCCCTGGGGAGCGCTTTCAAATGTGTTTTGGGTCTGCCTCCCGATTTTGTCTACCACCTTGCCTCTCGCAGCAGAACAATTTCACATTTTTCCAGAACAATTTGGGGTGCACAGGATAAAAAGATGCCCTGAAATTCAAAACTCCACAGTTTCAATCAGTTAAGCGTGGGAATGTTAGGGATAAAAATAGGATAGTTTGTGTGTGCATAGTTCAGTAATGGCCCTAATGTCCAAATAAATAAAACAGCAGACATTTGCAGTGATGTTTGTGGTTTTGGTTGCAGAGCTGAGGGAGAAGTGAAATCCGGAGCATCCGGCAGGGCAACCCCAGAATGACCTCACAGAGAGGTCATGATGGAACTGGCTCTAAAAGATTTGTCACAGCTGACAGTGTGAGACTTTCCCATAGAGACAGGGAACAGCGGTATGGGATTAACTGGTGCTTGTAATTTTGTCTGCCCAATTTTAACTAAATGCCCAACTCTATAGATCTCCTTCACTTTCTCTTTATTATGAAGTAGAACCAAGCCACCACCAAGGAACAAACTCTCTTGGATTATGGGTCTGTGTTGCTGGCTCCTTCTATATTTAGCTCCCAGAGTGTTTCTGCCGGGCTTCCATGTCTTTGATGATGTCACTTCATGTTTCTTCCAGAAATGTCTCCCCTGCTGCTGCTCAGCGCCCTGGTTCTCCCCTCACCTGTTAGGATGCCTTGAGCCGTGAGCCGTTAGAAGGATCTTTCAGGTGAGGTCTGAAGTAATAATTGGCAAGAGAATGCACACAGCCTCTGCTTGCATCTCCATCAGCAATACACATTTAACGAATGTTTCTTGAAGCTCTGTTGCACTAATTACTTTTCTTGCCACTGTGACAAACGCCTGGCAGAACAACTTAGAGGAATGATGTGTTTTGGCTCGTGGTTTCAGAGATTTCCACCCATGGCCCTGGCTTCTCTTGCTCTCTTGATTCTGCCTCCATAGTGGGACAGAATATTGTGGCAGCAGAATGCAAAGAGAAGGCCGTTCACTTCATGGCAGACAGGAGCCGCAAGGGGCAATATAGACAGGAGCCAGGGCAAGGTGGCAAGGTATAACTATTCAGTGACATGCCCCCAGAGACCTACTCCCTTCAGCCACAGCTCATCATCCACAGTCCCACCAACTCTCGTGTTTTTTTTTTTTTTTTTTACCTATTCAAATATTGAATCCATCAGTGGGTTAATGGACTCATTAGGCCAGGGCCCCAACTATCAACTGTTTCTGAAAATGTCCTCTGTAACTCGAGGCTTTCTGCTGCCCTTCTCTGCCCCCAAAACATGCAGACGCTATATTAGTTATAAATACTGTTGGCCTTTGGCTAAGGTTGCTAGCTCAGTCATAATTATTAATCCATTTCTAATAATGTAGGTATTTCTATGTGGCCTTATCTTACTGGAGTTAAGTTCTGGGCCTCTTACTCCATTGGGGTCTACATGGCGTCTGCTCAGTGTCTCTGCAGAGAAGAGCAGAGAGTGATTTCCTGCTTGTCCCTGCTTATATTCTGATTCTGCCTGCTGTGTCACTTCCTGCCTGGATCACATGGTGACTTCTCTTTACTACATTTCCCAGAATTCTCCTTGACTCCTAGTCCTACCTATCTTGCTTCCTATTGGCTAACAGTGCTTTATTTAACAACCAGTAAGATATATACACAGAAGAATACTCCCCATCAGTCCTCCTGGACACACCTTCACAAATCTCAACCTGGTCAATTTGATGGTCAACCATCACACCTACTGTTGAGAAGTTGTAGAGAGTCTTATTGTGAGCCAGAGGGCAGCATGTTAGATATTATCTGGGAGGAGAAAGCACTTGGGGACCTTAGGGACTTCCCTCCTGGGACATCATGGAAAGCATCACAAGAGTGGTGTCTGGGGACTGATCCCAGTTTGGAGAACTCTGCCAATGGTGCGATTCGCATGGCCTCTTAATGGAGAAAACAAAAAACAAGGGACCTTGATCCTATAGAGGTTTTATGAAAGGACATGTGAATACATTGCCAAAACCTTATCCGTGGTCTTAGCAGAGGCGTGTGCGAGTGAAAGCATGAAGCTAAAATCTCATTGCCTTTGCAGTAAACAAAGATGGAGATGGTGTCCAAGTTGTCTCACAAGCTGTCAGAAAAACAAATTAAGGCTTCTCTTACTTGGCAAAACTATTAATATTTGCAGGGGCCAAAGACATGAAAATGGTGCATTATCTCAGTGCTAATTACATGGAAGCCAGTGATAAGAGAAGTCACACACACATCGTCACAATCGCATTTATGGGACAGGGTATAATATGACAAGGATTTTGATTATATCCTGTTGCCATGCTCTGTTTTACCAAGAAGGAGCATGACCAGACTTGTCTAAATGACTGTCCTGGAATAGGATGCAGAATTTCTTTCCAGTGCAGGTGCCTGAACACCTTGGGATTGCTGAGTTGATGCTTCAAGGAAATGAATTAGGTCTGTAGGTTTCAATGTCAGAATAGGCTGAGATTGTCTGTGTAGGGCATTTATAAGCCATAGAGAGACACTGTGGCACTTTCATTGTGTGAATGAAAATGTCTCACATGTTTGAAGGCTTGCTTTCCAGTTGGCAGAACTGTTTTGGGAAGGATTAGGAGGTGTGGCCTTGATGAAGAAGGTGTGTCACTTGGATGGGGGAGTGGGCTTTGAGGTTTCAAAAGGTCACACAAAGGCTAGTCTCTCTGTCTTATCATCTGAGTTGTAAGCAAGCCTCCAGTTAAACGTTTTGTTTTGTAGGTTGCTTTGGTTGTGTTTTCTCTTCATAGCAATAGGACAGTGACTAAGATAGCCATACCACAGCCTGTTCATGGACATATACACCAGAGGCTCCCAGGGACAACCCTATGTCTGCCTCTGGTGCCATCTCTCTCCTTGGAGCCATGATTCAATATTCACTCATCTAATTTTTGCAACAACACTACTGAATGTTCATAGTTAATGAGAATCAAATGTAAATAATATAAAATGTTAATTATTCATCTTCACTAGTGCATAGATAAGTATATTATTGTCTGCAGAGTGAGTTTTCTGGCCCGGCAGGTCCCGATGTCTTTCTCTGCCCCCAAATGAACATGCAGACGTTATATTAATTATAAAGCTCTTGGCCGTTTGTTATGGCTTCTTATTGGCTAGCTCTGTCTTAATTATTAATCCATAACTACTAATCTGTGTATTTCCACATGGTCTTGTCTTACCAGGAAATGCCGGACCTGCAACTCCTTTGACTGCTACATCATGACTGTACAGCATCTCTACCGAGAAGAGAGCGATTTCCTGTTTGTCTCTGCTTATATTCTGATTTTCCCAGCTACGTCATTTCCTGCCTGTCTGTACAGACCTTCAGACCTCTATGGTTAGCTAATGGCAGTTTCTGCCCAGCTATGTCACTTCCTGGTATCATATGACGACTCCTCTCTGCCTACACTTCCCAGAATCCTCCTTGTCTCCTAGTCCTATCTATCATTGTACGTGGCCAATCAGTGTTTTATTCATCAACCAATAAGACAAACATATGCACAGAAGAATATTCCCCATTAATTGTCTGTTATTATGAATATGTATTAATGAAGATGAAAGGAAACAAAATTTGGTTTGAGCTTTAGCAATCTTACAATCTCTTTTCTTATCCTTCTCTGGATGCTAGTGCAACACTCATTTAGTTCCAAGGACCTTCTATTTTCATTTTCCATGGTTTCAGTAAGTTCTGGTCAATTGCAGCCCAAAATTATTAGGTGGAAAACTCCAGAAGTAAATAACTCAAATGTTTTAAACTTTTATCACAGTAAGATTGCATAGCTATTACTACCATTTTATTACTTACTATTCTTCATCTCCTCCTGTGCTTGAGGAATAAAGGAATCTTCACTGTGCACTAGTGAAGATGAATGATTAACAACATGTTATATCATTTATATTTGATTCTCACCAGCTATGATACATTCAGTAGTGTTGTTGTAAAAACAATGTGATCTAGATAAAGCGACACTGTTGGTGGTATCTGACGTTGCAGGTGTGTCTGGAGTGCTGGAGCGTGCCCTGGAGGACACAGGGCAGTGTGATACATTGACCATTATCAGACATCCAGGAAGAGGGAGTCAGGGCTTCCTGAAACACGGCTTCAGGAAGGGGCAGCTAGGGAATTCCCCTCAGCACTGCATGGATGCAGAAGGCGCGTTTCCGTGTTGGCATTGGTCTCCTTTGACGTGAACCTGGTTTGCTGTAGGATCCACATTTGAGTTTCCTTCAGCACTTTTCAGATCCTGACATCATGGACCTGGCTTCCTCACTCTAACACTGCAGAGCCGAACCAAGCCCCCTTTAGTGCTTTGGGAGAGACAGAGAAAGACCCTTGCCTGGACTCCACCCTCGGCAAGACTGCTACTGCCTTCAGCTCCTGCAGGGTGGCAGCCAGATGTGACCCCCAGTTCTTCCAAATGGCTTAGATGGATGCCTCTGAGTCTGCTGGGCCTGGCCTCTGCTCCGGCACTGCTCTGTTCTCAGTAGCGCTGCAATGAATCTGCAAGTCCCCTGTAGCCAAACAACACGTTGACCACTTCTTAGCTTTTCTTTATATATATTTTCAATCTTCCAAGGCAGAGCTTTTCAAACAGACTCTGCTGAATCCGGGCAGCTGGCCAGCGTGCTGCAGCACAACAGGGAACATCTGACAATTTCCTCGCGCCGAGTCAGCATGGCCATCCGTGCTCGTCTTCAGGGACAGAGGGGCTGTTTTTTTGACTTGGTCTCTCAACACTGACTTCTTACCTTTATTTCTGGTGTGGGAGGGTCAAAAGCAGAGGTTTCTGATTTCTTTCTTTCTCTCCTTCCCTTCCCCTTTCTAGCCACACTCCTTGCTCAAGCCCCCTCCTCTGTCTGTCTCTCTGTCTCTGTCTATCTCTCTGTCTGCCTCTGTCTCTGTCTGTCTGTCTGTCTGTCTGTCTGTCTGTCTGTCTCTCTCTCTCTCTCTCTCTCTCTCTCTCTTTCTGTGTGTGTGTGTGTGTGTGCTGGTTTTGAGATAGAGTCTTACTATACAACTTAGGTGGCCTTGAACTCAAAATTCTTGTGAGTCTCCTGCCTCAGCCCCCTAAGTGCTGGATACTATGCCCCAGCTTTCTGATTTCTATGGTTGAAATTATTATAGAATAAACTTGAGTCAGTGGTTAAATTGTGGCTTACAGGTCTACAGCTTTGATTTCGCCTGGAATCTTCCTGTCCGTCCTGACCCTTGGGTCAACCCTTGAGTGTCCATCTTCTTTGTTGCCTACCCAACAGATAAGCCTCATTGTCCCCTGACGCCAGTGACCTTCACGCTTAACAGCCTTTTGCTGCCTGTTTGTTACTTGTCTCCTCGACTGCTTCATCACCCTGAGGTGCTCCACCTCTGGGGTCTTAAGCTTGGATAATTTACTCAGCTTATTTTCAGAAGCTGGTGGGAAGGCTGCACTTCACGGTGAGTGACTGGCTTCCAGTTCCCACTCTATACCACGAGGAGCAGTGACTGACTTCTAGCTCAGAGAGACGCGGCACAAAAGCCACATGCAACTTGTGAGAACTTTCCTCACAGGAATTCATCGTTTTATTTCTTCCTATCTGCTGGGTGGAATAAAGTGCTCTCCCGCTGAGGCTGGCAACTACAGTAGAGAGGGAACTTGGGTTTCTTCTGCTTCAAAAAGCTCTGCCACACCTCTGCATCCTCATGCTTCCATAAGGAAGAAATTCACTATATTGAAGACTCGGTGGTTCTTCGGGTTTTCTGCCCCTTACAGCTAATCTCAACCCCAATATTTACAGCCTTACCCTGTGCTGAGTTTCCTTACCCTGTTGCTTGTGTGACAAGGCCCTTGGACCTCAAGTCTGATCCTTCCAGAGTTTCACTGGGTATGGTTTCCCTCTTTGCCCAGCCTCAGAGGCTGTACAACACTCATCATGACTCAGAGCTCCCCAGGGTGCCCAAACTGCTTGGCTGTCCTGTCCTGTGTCTGTGTGTGGAGGAGAATTTGCAGATGGGATCCCCGGGGGAGGCATCGCTTCTGTCTCTGCCACATCCACAGCCCAGAGGCTCAATTTTCTAGGGTCTCGACTGAAAAAAGAGCTGTGGAAGCAACCAGAGCCCTCAGCTCAAGGAAGCGGCTGCAGCCGTGTACAGCGCCTGGCAGAGTCGTGGAAGGCACACTCACTGGACAAAGAGGCTCTTTTAGGGGTCGCACTAGCAGAAGGATGGGTGGATCGGAGCCGACAGTACAAACAGGGCCATTGCAGGGGAAGCAGTGGACTCCTGGGCTGTGTCTGCCCCAGGAACACCAGCCCAGAGGCAGTACCACCTCCCTGTGAGTGGTGCCCGTGTGTCAATCATTTATCGATTCTGGTTTGCCTGCTGCACTACAAGACTCTATTTTTGATGTAAGCCCAACGAATCTCCATAGATGGTCTTGATATCATCGTAAAGTTCAGCATGAAGGAGGTGGCTATAGGAAAAATTAATGAGAAGGGCAGACCTGTAGGAGTCAAGCATTCATCCCAGAGTGAGCCAAACTAGTTGATAAATATCCCTGAGAAAATGTCAGTTTCCTGGATTTACCTTCATCTGTTTTCTGTCACTCTGAGCCACAGCAAAGGGGACTGTCTTAGCTGGGGGTTTTTGTTGCTGTGAAGAGACACCATGACCACAGCGACTCCTATAAAGAAAACATTTAATCGGGGTGGTTTGCTTACAGTTTCAGAGGTCCGGTCCATTACCATCATGACAGGGAGCATGGCGGTGTGCAGACAGACGTGGTGCTGGAGGAGCTGAGAGTTCTACATCTCCAGACACCAGGAAGTCGGCTGACAATTACACTGGGGAAAGCTTGCCCAAGAGAGACCTCAAAGCCCGCCCCCCCAGTGACACACTTCCTCCAGTGAGGCCACACCTCCTCATAGTGCCACTCCCTTTTGGGGGCTATTTTCTTTCAAACCACTGCAGGGACTTAGGCCTTCTCTCCCATGGTACTCCAGAATTCTTCAAGACAGAAACACAGCCATCCCTTTGTCCTCTAGGCTAGAATGTGAGAGGGGGTTAGCAAGTATTTGTTGTTTGACCACATGAAAGAATCTTGACTACAGACTGGAATACTTAAAACTAATTCCATAACAATAGAGTTAAGTGGGATGACTACACAGGTGTGGAGCGGATGCCGATTCTCAGAAAGAGCCAGTGCAGTGGCCGTGTGGTCAGAAGCCGGAAGGGAAGTGGGCTATTGTTGAATGTGTGTTCCAGGTAAATTGTGTCGTGGCTAACAGGGTTCCTAGAGGCTCACGTGGGCTGCTTTTGTGACTCACTCTGTTGCACTAAGTGCTTATGAGACAGAGCATGTGACAGATGATGGCTCCTTCCCTGGAGATCTGGTGCCACCGCACTCAGGCCCCACTTGTCAGGAGACAGAAGCCAGCCACAGCTGATGGGTTGACCAGAGTGACTCCTTCATGAATGGTGACAGTTGACCAGAGTGACTCCTTCATGAATGGTGCTGGCCCCCTTGAGATAGGAATAGTCCTTGAGATTTTAGGTCTATTAAAGCTTTGGAGTGGCGTGAACCAGTGTCTAAATGTCCTCTGGTGGAAACCTCACTACAGACCCTGGCTGAGTGTCTGTCTTCACAGATCCACTGCAGTGCTGGGCCACAGCTCAAGGCTTCACTGACAGAGCTTGTGACCGCATGGTGTGCTGACACTTTCAAATTAGATCACAGAAACTCCCAGTGAGAGCAGACTCTATACAGAATGACAAGTTGTGCGGTTTGGGGGGTTGGTGGCATAGTTGTAAACTACATAAGAACAAGAACTTACTTACTTCTGATTTGCCTAGGCTACCGCATACCACACAGCACACAGTAGAGCTGAAGTATTTGCTAATTGGTTGACTGCAGGGCCACTGTAGCCCCTGGTGTAGGCTTCCTCTCTTTAGGATGGAAGGAGGTATCAGTTCCTATGGCAACATCACACAGACAGGATTCACTGTCACAAGATGTCCTCACTGAGCTGCCAGGGTACTCACCTTCACCCCTCTCCCCAGCTGGCCCCCTTCAGCCTTCAGTAACCACCCTTCTGCATATCTCAGCTTCTGTGACCATCCACCCATGTGTGAGAAATCATGTGTTTTTGTCTTTGGGTCCCTGCCTACTTTAACTTAGTGTGAGGGTTTCCCAACTTAATCCATGTTGTCAAAGGACATAGGATCTCCTTTTTTACATCTTCCTTACATTGCTGTGCACCCCCATGCTAATATATACATATATTATATATTAGGATATATCTAATATATATGTAATATGTATATATTAGAAATAAGAATACTGGGGATATCTGGCAGTTTAGGGGGGTCATTTGAATTTGTGAGAGCTCTGTCTGGTTCACAGAACTCCCTGTGCCTTTAGGCGTGCCTACAGAGACACAGTTCATCAATTCACCGTTTCCAGGGGTGGGGGTGGGTAAAGCACCTCCCTGCCTGTGACATGGCAGTATGCTGGAAACAGAAACCAGCCTCTACCGGCCAGTGTGCCTGCTGGGGCTGCCACCTGCCCTGACATGCACCCAGCACTTCTGCTCAGGGGAAAGTTGATCTCTCATTTTTGAACGCTGGAGCCAGGGTAGGGGTTCTGACGCACATGGCTCCTCACTGAAGTTTATCTCCCGCTTAATGCAGGATTTAAACCCCATTTACCTTTGCTGAACCCACAGAGTAATGTGATAATCAGTTTGCCCATGCTGATGCTCTCGAGTGACGTCCGCCTCCGTGTTGCTAGGCAACGAGATGCTCCACTTCCTGTGCATCACTGGGTGCCTGGCAGGACCCCAGGCTTCCCTGCCAGCAGCATCCTTGGTACTAACGCTGTGCTGAGGCGCCTCCAGCTACTGTTTTGCCTTGACCAACAGGGATGCACTCAGCCGCCTGTCTGATCTCATGGGCAAGACGGTTAACACAGATTGAATCTTGAAACCCATCCTCAGGTACTTTATGGGCCACTGGCATCCTCAGTATAGGGCCCTGGATTTCATCTCTACATGATCTGCTTGGTTCTGACTCCTTCCCTAAGTGGGTCAGGGTAATTTTAGACAAGATCTTTTGAGGCTCTAAGAATTCAATTCAATTTGGAATTGACTTTTAAGGACATAATTTCTCACAGGAAGATACTCCCACCTTGTCATTTTGAGCTCTCATGTTAACTAGCTTGGGTCTGGAATGACCTCCTTCAAGTTCTCAGTGATGCCTATAAGGCAAGAAGTGACTGATGCAGCCCTTTGTGTGGGCAGGAGATTGGAAACCTCTCCTGGGCAGAAATCCAGTCCCTCCGTGTCCCCTGAGGCATCAGAATCACCAGTACAGGTGGTGAGCTGGCCGATCCTATATGGAATTCCTATATGGAAACTGTTCTGTGGATTCATTCTAATTGAAGAAGGGTTAGGAAAGTCCTGGAAATAAATGGCTGTGTCACTTTACACAGCAGCAAAAAGCTAACATTCAGATCCAAATATAGGCAATATGGAATGAAAGGCAATGGGCTCGACACTTGGTTCTCTGGGCTGGGACTACCAAGCCATGCTCAATGGAGTTCTCTCTCCCAAAAATCAGGGTTTCAACTTTCACGCCAAGTGGGGTGAGGCGGGTTCCTGGGTGACAGACTGACCACCCAGTGTTAGTGATGTACATGTTTTAAAGACACAGAGGAAAGCTGTGATTCAGGTGAGGGTACAGGGTGCCCTATCTTATCCTAAAGGCACACACTCCTTTTTACATGCTCAGAGTGCCAGCCTTTGGGGCAGATGCTGCAGTTGCGGTCTGGAGGGTCACGGCCAGCAGGTGGCACTAGTGAAAGACAGTGGGACCTTTAGGTGGGGAGACCCAGTGGGAAGAAGTTAGGGCACCAGGGCTGAACTCTGGGAGGAATTACTGGACCCGGGTGCCTTCCTACCAGCCGCAGTGTAGGTGAGGCTCTGTGGTACACTCTTGCCGTGAGGCGCTGTGCCGCCACAGGCACAAATGCTGAGGCCAAGCATGAACTAGAACCTCCGAGATTGTAAGTAGAGCAAACCATTCTAATGTGTACTTTGACAACCGTGGGTGTTTCCACCTGTGGCGGAAAGCTGACAGCACAGAAGTGTGAAGATGGAGGTTTCTGTCCCGCCTGGTCCCACAGATGCTTGCCCCAGTAAACACAGGGTGCTATATTAATTATAAAACTGTTGGCTGAGGGCTAGGGCTTCTTACTGGCTAGCTCTCTCTTAATTATTAACCCATATCTACTAATCTATGTATTTCTATATGGCCTTAGTTTACCAGAGAATGCCTGGTGCGTCTTACCTTCCCAGTCTCCACATAGCATCTCCTTGCAGTTCCTCTCTGCCTTTCTCCCCAGCATTCTCCTAATCTTCTAGCCCCGCCTATCTTCCTGCCTCTTCTGGCTAATCGGTGTTTTATTCATCAACCAATAAGAGAAACATATATAAAGAAGGACGTCCCCCATCAGAAGTCCATCCCTGGCTCAGCAGATGTCAACACCGTAAGATTGAGACTGTGTACATCCTTCTCTGTCAAGTGTTCTAGGATATAACAGGCTCCTATCCTCTGAGAAACAGTTATCTGCAGTTACTGCTTTTCTGGGACACTGAGAAAAAGGATTCCAATAGTCAAATAGGTCATTTAAGGTTTTTTTTTGCCACTTTGACAAGAGATAAATTGAAGTCGATGAAAATTCAAGACATGTCTTAGTGTATTCAGCTGCAGGAAGCTGGAAGATCCACATCCACATAGGAGTTTAAATGTGTCCCTTAGGGGACCACTTCAACTACTGGGGCATGAGGGCATTGGCTCTCCCCTCTTGGAGGAGGAAGGGTTAGTTTGCAAGACTCAGAAACTTCTCAGTGGTTAGTACAAACTAGGTGTGTCAGCATTAACTGGCCCTGCCGATTATAACTGGGTGTGCTGCCTGGCTCTGTGTCAATTTCACACAAGCTAGAGAAGAGGGAGCCAGAATGGAGGAAACGCCTCCATAAGATAGGGATGTAGGTGAGCCTGCAAGCCTGCAGGGCATTTTCTTCATTCGTGATTAATGTGGGTGGGCTGTCTATTGTGGGTGGAGCCATCCCTGGGCTGCTGGTCCTGGGTTCTATGAGAAAGCAGGCCAAGGAAGCGATGAGGAGCAAGCCAGTAAGCAGCTCCCCTCCATGGCCTCTGCATCAGCTCCTGCCTCCAGGTTCCTGTCCCGTTTGAGTTCCTGTCCTGACTTCCTTCAGTGATGGACTACAGTGAGGAAGTGTGAGCCAAATTAACCCTTTCCTCCACCAGGGTGCTTTGGTCATGGTACCATATTGCAGCAACAGTGACACTGACTAGAACACTGGGTTACCTTGGGACAGCCAGAGCCTTTCTGACCCTTACTTCCTTTGGCAATGAAATTAGGAAAGTTACCTTGATCCACACGGTAATTGAAGGCTGGAGAGATGGTTCAGTGGTTAAGAAGAGCACTTGCTGTTCTTACTGGGGACCCAAGCTTGGTTCCTAGCACCCACATAGTGGCTCATAACCATCTAAAAGCCCAGTTCCAGGAGATCTGATGCCCTTCTCAGACACTAGGCACAAACACGATGCATACATACACTCAGGCCTACACATGTACACATTAAACAGGTAATTGGGAGAATTACATGAAATGTTACTAATAGGTTATCAAGAACGTGCTATACAGCAGGTCCCATACTGTGTCATTGAGTGTTCACAGTCATCCTGTGAAGTCACTTCCCCATTTTACAGAATGAGAAAAGGACTCTAGAGAGCCTGGAGAATCTTGAGATGATGTGGATTTCCACCCATGTCTGCCAGACTTGGAACTGTTAAATCTGTTTATGAACGGAGCTCCCAAACATCGATGAAAACAAAATTACCTGGAAGTTTTTGTTGTTGTTTGAATTTCCAATGCTGAAGGTCTAGAGCATTTCCAACGCTCTGAGGTAGACAGTTGGGGACCCGCAGGCTTAAGTGAGTCTCTGTCACTGTTGGTTCTCATCCGGCTGCTTCTTAGAATCACCAAGGGAGACATTTCCAAAATGGCAGTGGCCACACTCAGGAGCTTCTGAGTTATATGGTGTGGTCTTTGAGCCCTTTAGAGCTGAGGTTGAATTGTGACAATGAAGAGAGCCCAAGGAGGGATAGAAGCTGGTTGCCAAATTGAGTCTCTGTATAAAGCAAAGTCTTTGCCTGCTGGGCATTGGTGGCAGACACCTTTAATCCCAGCACTCGGGAGGCAGAGCAGGAGGATCTCTGTGAGTTCCAGGCCAGCCTGGTCTACAGAGTGAGCTCCAGAACGCGGTGGGGGGGGGGGAGAAGCTTTGCTGGAGATGTTCCTGGAGCCAGCATGACTTGCATCTGAGCTTCCTTAGCAATCTTTCCATTTGCCAGCTGGAGGAGACGTGCTCCCTGACTCAACAAGTGGGAGGAGGAGGTAGACTAGGCCAGGAGCAGCCAGCCCCCTGAGAGCACCAGTGCAAGCCTCCCCCTGCACGCACGTGGCTGGCTAGCTCAATAATGAGGTCAGCGCTGCATTCATCTGTCCTCTTACCGCAGGATCTGAAAATTTCCTCA
Source organism: Cricetulus griseus (assembly GCF_003668045.3). Classification (NCBI taxonomy): domain Eukaryota; kingdom Metazoa; phylum Chordata; class Mammalia; order Rodentia; family Cricetidae; genus Cricetulus; species Cricetulus griseus. The sequence goes on from NC_048595.1 coordinate 455,247,327, forward strand.
TTAAAGTCAAACAAGCCAATTTAAAAAATAAAACACAAAAATACCCTTTTCACTGCTTTAAATTCTCCTCTCTTACATTTTTTGATAACACCAAGTGGCATTTGTGTATCTGTTGTGACAACTCTACCTTCCATGTTTTTTTTTAGTTTTTTTGTTTTTGTTTTGTTTTTTTTTGGTGAGGGGACAGTTACTGTGGTCAGTTACACAGCGCTGTTGAACAATCCCCAGATCTCAGTGACTTAATGGGAACTCATGTTCCATTTTTAAGGTGGATCTGGGGATGGGGAGCGGGGAAGAAGGCAACTGGGGACCCAGGTTGGTGTGGCACTTGCACAATTTTGTTGGGGCAGAATAAAGAACCTATTCAGTGCTGGCTCTTACATCTTCCAGCGCTGGGGGAATCCTGTCAATCACGGCCTCCTGGATACGGCATGGCTGATGTAATCATGAACACATAGTAGCTATGGCTTCCCTCACAAGACCTGCATACTCATGAAATAAGACGGAACAGTGAGAGGGGCTGGTGGAGACGGGGTCTGTACGAGTGGGAGGGGTAAGAGAGGGTATTGTGGTAAACAATATATTACCTACAGGTATGAAATTGTCAAAGTGACAATAATTTTAAAATGCCCAGCATAAATTGACGCACTCAGTATTGCTCACATCTCATTGGCCAAGAGCTGCATCTATCTTAAAAGGAAGGGTAACGAAGGTCTATCTCAGAGGAGGGAGGAGGATATTTATGGACAGCTGTAATGACAATCACAAGAAAATTAGTATGTAGACATGATTTTTGTGAGCACTTCTCTGAGAGCCTTGGCAGCTGTCCACAGGACGTAATTCTCAAGGAACCAGCAGTAGGCTGTGGGCGTGACTGCCTGGGTCACTAACTCACGCTGGCAGTGGCCTGGATGATGGAGACAAGGGACAGACTGATGGAGACAAGGGACATTCTCATGGGAATGAATGAAAAGTGACTCCTTCCACACAAAGCCAGGCCAAGCATGTACCAGGAGGGAGTGAACAAGTGTGCCTGTAGACCGTCGCTGAATACTGCCAGCTGCCCTAATGGATGTCAGGGTCCCAGTGTCGTCGTGGTGACCTTCATTGCTGATTTCAGTTGCCTTTTATTTAAAGCTCATACAGAATCATATCTGATTAAAACAACAACCACAAAGCAAACAACCAACAACAACAAGACCCAAACACCTGTCCAACAATCAAAAATAATTGATAATAATTTTGAACCTATCTTGAAAAAAAAATCCCAGAGAAGTATGAGAAGTTTTTTCTTTCATCCCTCTTCCTCCCTGCCTGGAGAAGCCTTCTGTATTCTTCAAGACTCCTGCCGGTGTGAGGTCTTCCTACACCGCCTCCTAGACAGAACCAAGGCCTCTAGATGCTCACCCACGCTTGCCTGCACTCTTACAGCACTCATCACGCTGTGTTACAACTTGCTTTCTATCTAATCATTTATTTAACCAACGTACATACACAGCACTCGCTATGATGCTTACTGTTTACCCAGCATCACTTTGTGTGATCCTGTAACCTGCCTAGGAGGGGGCTTGGCATTGGGAATGGCGGTTAAGTGAGCAGACCTGCTGATGGCTGTGATGGATAATCTTGGTAGTCAAGTTGACTATATCCACAATTAACTAAAACCCAAGCACAGGTGGACATGAAGTGAGGGATTTTCTTGATTTAATTATTTGGGAGGGCAAGAGATTTGGGCCACGCCTTCTGGTGGCAGCCCACACGAGGACATGGAAGATGGAAGCTTTCTCCTTTTGCCTGCTGGCCCTCACTCTTGCACGGTAGGCTCATCTGTCCTGTGGCTGAGGCATCCCATTGAGGGGTTAGAACCTACTCCTTTAGAACCTAGTTCTTTAGGACCTCGATGTAGACTGAAGATTAGCAGTTCTCTAGGAATCCTCCAGGACTCCAGCTCCAGATTGTGCCAGCTGAGACATTCAGCCCTCTGGACTGAACAACTACTGCATTTTATGCTTTCTTTTGGGAGACAGCCTTTGCTGGATTACCTGGATCACAGCCTGTAAACTGCTCAGGTTATATATATAAATGAATTATTTATAAATAAGTCATACATACACAGATAAGCACACACACACACACACACACACACACACACACACACACACACACACACACACACACACACAGACACACACACACACACACACAGACACACACACACACACACACACACACACACACACACACACACACACACAGACACACACACACACACACACACACACACACACACACACACACACACACACACAGACACACACACAGACACACACACACACACACACACACACACACACACGCATGCACATCCTAGCATTCTGTTCCTTTAGAGAACCGACTAATTCATGGACATCACTGGGTCAGCCTTCCCACATCTCACTGCATGTTTGACCCCATACAGATCCATTTCACAGATTACGTTGATCTCACTGAGGTCATCTGGGAGCATCCCCCTAAGTGACATGACTCAAGACACAAAACCAGTGCTGTAGAGATAAATATCTTTCTCTCTCCAGAAACTTGCAACTTAGAATTACAATAGGCGTCATTAGCCAGCACCTGACTTATGAATATGCCCTCTCATGTTTTCATGGCTTTTATTTTATCTGAAATGGTATTTGTAAGGGACATAGGCGAGCTGGGGTCGGCTTGTGAACCCAGAGTCATGATAAATGTAAATTCATTCTGTGATCACTATGGAGACTTCGGAGGTTGTGTGTTTCACTGGGGCTTTCCTGTAACTTCGTAGGAAATAAGGGAATGTCAGTCTTTTCGATGGGATTGGCTGCCCCAGTCTCACAGGAACTGGACTAGGGAGACAAGTCCAGGGTCCCTTTGTTATCATTTCATTCAGATTGTGTTGCAGCATTGACAACTGGGACGCTATAGCTTTCTCCAACCATCCCTACATCCAGAGAGCTCAGTTATTCCCTTACAGAATAGAACAAACAACGGATAATTTCGCTAAGTTACAAATGCCCAATAATTGCTTACAAGTGCCTAACCTTAAATACACACAACACAAAGGGCCCGACAACTTAGCTGCATGAGCTTGTGCCTTGAGGGAGGAGTGTCTTAAGAGGGTCAAGCTTCTTGGGAAGGTCAACAGGCCCTGGAGGCGGCAGAAGAAATAAATAAGGGTTTTAACTGAGCAACTGGGGTGGCTCCTGGGTTCCTAGTCAGTGTGTGGCTCTCTGCAGCAGACCCCACTGCCCTGTCCTATAGTGGCGCACGCTTTTATCTTTTCTTCTCCTGAAATACACCCGATACTTGTTATCATTGTATCAGGCTTAAAACCTTCTTCTTTAGATAAAAAGGGGAATTGTAGTGGCATCTTGCCAGTGAGCTGGTAGTAGTGGCCACACCCTTTGGGCGTGGTTTCAGGTGCAGACAGGACCTGATTAAGGCAGAGGAGGAGGAGTTGTGTGCTCTCTTGGGTTTTGGAGAGCAGGGGAAGGACAGAGACTGCATCTTCAGGAGCAGGAAGACCTTGGTGGTTATTTACTCTGATCTGTGTGCACGCTTCCCCAGTAAACACCTATTTATCATTTATCTTGGGTCTGGTGGACTCAGTTAAAACCCAACTTCACTGTTCTTCTATGAACCTGACTCTAGCAACTGCAGGAACCCTGCCCAAGCCACCCTGCCTGGCTCTCTGCCTCGGCACCCCAGCCTTGGACCTGGAAGCCCCCTTCCTCTTCTTATGGGCATACCATTCCTGAACTCCCTTGCTTATCATCTGTCAGTGCCTTTGTTCTTCCATCCGGAAACCCCCAACCTGTTGTGGAATATTTAACTATGTAAAGGTGTGTTGCATTTGTTTATGTTGTGAAATATTTACTGTGTAAAGGTTTGTTACGTTTGTTTATGTTGCGTTTGTTTAATGATGTAAGGATGTGAGTTTAATTATGTAAAGATGTGTTGCATCTGTTTCACCTTGCCTGCCTAAGACACCTGATTGGTCTAATAAAGAGCTAACGGCCAATAGTTAGGCAGAGAAAGGACAGATAGGGCTGGCTGATAGAGAGAGTAAATAGAGGGTAAAATCTACGCTTGGGAGAGAAAGAATGAGAGGTGATAAAGAGAGGAGAGAATGAACAACACGTCTGTGGCCATCAGCCAGAAACAGAAGCAGGGAAAGTAAGATACGCAGAAGGAAAGGAACTAGAAAGCCCGAGGCAAAAGGTAAAGAGAAATGCCACACCAAAATCCAGTAGATTCTGTGTCGATAACTTCCAAAGAAGGAGGTCTCCTGGAAATGGTTGTGGAACTCTCAGCTGGAGAAAAATATTGGGCTGTGATTCTCGTGGCAATTTCTGTTTGTTCTTCTATTCCTTTTTTCACATTAACGAAATGTTCCTAAAAGCCTATGCTGACATTTTAAACAAAAGAAACAGATAAGAAACTATCCCCTGAGATGGGGTCACTAGACATGACCTCATCTCAGAAAAAAACCAGCACTTTCCAAATCATTCACACCATTCACATAAGTAGAAACAGTAAAAACTTTCCCAACAATAAAATTTCATATGGCTGTACATGTGTCATCGAGAGTGGGCTTAAGTGTCTGGTAATGAGAGCTTTGAATAAGAAAGAGTTAAAATAGTTAAAATAGCTCAATACTTCAAAATCTTACAAAAACAAGGTAGTAAATGTTAAACAATAACTGACTATAAAAATATATTAATTTAAGAAATATGTGGTTAGCCTTGGGTGATCCTATGTTAGTCAAGGATGGTCCTATGTTTTGATTAATCAAGGACAATTTTATGTTTTAATTAACCCTGGATGATTCTACGTTTTGGATTTCTGTGTCACTATTGCCAAGTAACAATAATGTCATATGTTTGGGTTTGTTTAACAAAAACATTCCCTGAGAAAATCTCTATAAAAAACCTTGTTTGAGAACTGCAAACTACACTCAGATTCAGACTGCCTCTGTGTTTGTTTCTGTTTGTCACTGTGGAATCCTTACCTACCTATTCTTCGGGGACCCTCATCCCAGGGACTCCCATACCCAGCTGGAGTGCTTCGTGGCAGAGAAACAGATTAAAAGAGACAGCCAGGAACAAGACTAAGCTAGGCCAAGCATTTAAAACTAGTAAGTCTCCGTGTCATAATTTGGGATCTGGTTGGTGGCCCAAAAGAAAAAGCCAGGTGTACTAACCCTTCCCTGTTGTCCCCTGAGGTCCTCCAGGGCCCCGATTTCTCCTCTGTCCCCCTCCAGAGCCCTTCACTCCTTCCTCCAGCCATAGTGACTGTGACAGAGTTTATCCTGCCTCCCCAGTGACTTTGCACAGGCTCTCACCTGCCTAGTGACAGCTTTTTTTTTCTCTTTTGGTTTGGACGTGCACCGCTTCGAATGTGCAAATGGCACCTTCCAGGGGGTGTCTCTTGGTGGTGTGCCAGATCCCCACAATGAAATTTATTTATACATTTTCTTTTGTAGGAGATGTGAGCCATTCTCCTTCCCTCCAGATCTGAAACTTGGAAAGTAAGCGGTTTCCTTGGAAACCCAGAGACGCCTTGAGCAAACCTCAGCTCACTTGCTTTCAGATCTTTGCTGGACACTGGTCTTAGATGTCATTTAATTCGATGATAAAGTGATGGAGCCCTCCAGCTTAGTGAAGAATTTTTTGTTTGCTTTGTTTTGTTTTAGCGATTTGGAAATAGCTTCCCTTGTTCAGTTCAAAATTGTTGGAGTCACCGATTGCCACAAATGACTGATGGGTGACCTTGTAACAGTGGGTGAAAAAGTGCCACCCTTGTGTCGCGGGGATAAACCCCAAGACAGCCATTACGTTCACGCACACTGATATCTTCAGCTTCCTCCCCTCTGTCCCACCCGCCCAGGCCACCTGTTTCTGCAGTGCAACCCTGGGAAAGCAGACTTCAGCCCAACAACTTCCCAGTCCGTTTGGCTGCACCGTGCATGGGCTGGTTCGGGGAGTGACACAGTAAAGGCAACATGGGCCCCATTGGGTAAGAATGGCTGCTCTCTCTCCCAAGCAAGCTTCCCCGCTTGCTCTGTATCACCAGAACAAAGGCTCCATGAGGCCGAGGGGCTAATAATCTGCCTGCCTCCGCAGCTTGCAACTCTGCACACGGTACCTTGCATGCAGTAGGGTACAACTGCAGACCTTACTTCTGACACTCTTCCTAGGAAGTAGGCTTCATGCTGCCAGTTCTCAAGTGAGCCTTAGAAAAGCCTGAAGCTGCGTGTGCTTGAACTAGAGTTTGGCCCCAGGTCTTCAGCTCTTAGCGCCATATGGATTCTAGGGCCCCAAGTGCTTTCAAAGATGCAGTGTCTTCAGTTTTATTAAAATAACGTGTCCATGACTCAGCCTATGTTGTTGCTATACAAGACTCTGATGTACACTGTGTTCAGAGAGGGTATGGTTGAGAGGCCAATTTGCAATCAAAGACAATCATGATGAATACAGTAAGAATGGGGCCCTCTTGAGACACGGAAGTTTAAGGACTCCAAAGCACCTGGCCCTGACTGCTCACATAACTCCTCTCCTTTGGAGGGAGCACTCCAGGCTGTTTAAAGGCAACCAAAGGTTTTCTTTTGCTTTAAAAATAGACATATACCACCAACTACTAAGTGGATACACAAGATACCGTGCATTGTTGTCCAGCCATAAAAATGAATGAAGTCAACCAGGTGGTGGTGATGGTACATGCATTTAGTCCCAGCACTTGGGAGGCAGAGGCAGGTGGATCTCTGTGAGTTCAAGGCCAGCCTGGTCTACAGAGTGAATTCCAGGGCATCCAGGGCTACAAAGAGAAACCCTGTCTTCAAAAAAGGCAATGAAGTCCCACTACTTGTACAACATGCATGAACCCTGAAAACTCTGTGCTAAGTGAAAAAAGCCTGACATAAAAGGCCACACAGCCTACAAAATACCCACCTATGTGAGAATTCCTAAGAAGACCCTGGAGAATAAAGACAGATTCATGAATGCCAGGAATGGGGTTAACACATCTGGGGTTTCTTTAAGCAAGACATGGTAGGTAGTGGTTCACAAAACATTGTGCATTTCCTAACACTGAAATGTACCTTTTAAAATGGTTTAAATGCTGGGTGTGTGGCGCACACCTTCAATCCACGCACTCGGGAGGCAGTGGCAGGCGGATCTCTTGAGTTCTAGGCTAGTATGGTCTACAGAGTGAGTTCCAGGACAGCCAGAGACACATAGTGACCCTGTCTTAAAAAACAAAAACAAAACAAAAAAGGGTTTAAATGGTAAAATTTATACTTGATGTATTTTACCACAACTTAATAACAACACTGCATCAGAAAATAGAAACAAGCAGTCGCTTTCCAGTTGTTTTAGAAAAGTTGAGCATGCACGATAACTGTCAAGTTTGGTAAAGCTTAGAGCTCCAATACTTGATATAAAGGCTGAAGTGACACTGTGCTGTTTGGGACTTTTGCTGAAAGAATTAGAGCCTAGAGCCAGGTGTGGTGCCTGTAGTCTCAGCACTGAGGAGGCCCAGGCAGGAGGATTGAGTTCAAGGCCAGCTGGGCTACATGGAGAGATGCTAGGGCGGTGGGGGGGGCCCAAAGGGACTAAGAAAGTACATTTCAGGGGCTCTCCCCAGAAGAGAGAGAGAGAGAGAGAGAGAGAGAGAGAGAGAGAGAGAGAGAGAGAGTATAAAACAATGTGAGCTTGGCATGCTGATTCACTGTGCATACCAAGACATTAAATATATTCATTAAAAAATGTAAGACATTTAAGTATCATTTTATAGAAAAGGGTAAAGAAAAACAATTAGAATTATGTACACAGATATAAAAACTAGATCCATAACATTGAAAACTTTACCGTATTTTCTCTTGGAACTAAAATGCAGGGCCTCCTGTGCAGCTCCTACCCCTCCTTTGCTGTGGTTTGTCAGAGTCTCCAGGCTGCTGGAGCTACCACCCCCCATGGTGTAGGGCATGCTGGTGGCTGAGTCTTGCTTCCTGGGCCTCAGGAATCTGCCACATCTTTCTTTAGGACGTGCAAACAGCTGGCACATGAACGGTTGGTGGAGATGCTCCCCCTGGGCGCTCCCCTGAGGACAGCTGCTCTGCCTTTGTAGCCGACCCCAAACCCACAGCACTGCCTCAGCGTCCATCTGCACAGACCAGTGGAAAATGATTTCATCCCACTGTCTTGCCTTTTCAAGTCTGAGTGGCTCCATAACAGACCTAAGTATTTAGAGGCTCCAGATGGCTCCTCTGTTCGTGGAAGAGCTGCAAGTAGCCAGCTGCCTGATGAGACTGTTCTTCTTGGAGCTTCCAGTACCTCTCCCTCCTCCACAATGAAGTGTCTGCACCAACCCAGGCCCTGCTGTGCCTGGGGAATTTTGCCTCTTCTAACTAGGTGGCACAATCCTGGTGACTAGAGCTTGCTTATTTCTGCACCTTAGGGGTGCCCTGTAGCAGCACACAGCCTGAGTTGTCCTCCAGGTACCCACGTCCCTTCCTTCCAACAGCTCCCAGATTCTTTTGGAGGGCCACCCTGTCACCATGATTGGCTCGGGTGGCTTTGGAACAGCACTGTATGATATGTTGTAAGGACCATGGAGTCTGGGCTTTTTGGAAACTTTCCCTGGGAACCCCCAAAGTAACAGGACTGCTGGGGATCATCACGGCCAATACTGGGGATGCTTGTCTGAGCCTAAAAGCACAGGACACACAGTTGGAGACAACAGTCCGGAAGCATGCTGTGACACTCTCTGTTCATCACTGGCTCCAACGACAGAATGCTAGCGTTGTCTGTGAGCCCAAGGCTTCAAAAAACGCTAGAACACTCTGCCTTGGCGCCATACCCCAGCTCCCACAAAACACCACTTGCTGACAAGTTGTCTGTGCCTATATCTAGGGCGGTTATGTGAAATTTTTATTTTCTGCATTAAAAAGGCTTTGTTGTGGTAAAATGTAAGAAGGTTTACCACGTTAGCGCCTTAAGTGTTCACTCACTGGCCTCAAGTGTATCCTCACTGTCGGACAATCTTATCATTGCCACTCACTCCCAGCATCTTAAACTGAAAGCTGTCAACTCCCTCTCTCCTGCCCTCAACCCCCCCCCCCCAGTGACTGCTATTCTGTCTCTATGAATGACTGCATTAGTGAATGTCACACAAGTGGAGATCATGCCATTATTTGTGACTGGCTTACCTCATTTACTAGGACTCTTCCCACTGCAAATACACATTTTGTTTCTCCACTCACTTGCAAGTGGATGTGTGCTATTTCTTCCTTTCTTTTCTTTTTGTTTTTGGTTCTTACAAATAATGCTGCTATGAAGGGTGGTGTAAAGGTGTCCGCACGAGTCTTACTCCAACTCAGAAGTGCCGTGCGCTCACCATGGGATAGACGGCCATGCAGCAACTCTGCGTTTGAGGGCTAAAGGAGCTGTTTCTCTGCCTTCCATGGTGTCCGAACCACTTCTCCACTCTCACGCTGTCTGGTTCCAACGGCCCCATCTCCTCACCAACACTTGTCTTTGGAAACTATTTAAAGGAGGAACTGTCTGATTCCGGGAAGAGGCCTTATTACCTCATCTTTGTAAGAAGAGAACAGAACCATCAGGCTATCGAAACCCCAAAGCCAGAAGCTCTGGCCATTTTAAATAGTTCTGTGTTCTTCAGCAGTGGCTTCATTACTCCACCCCCACAGCACAACCAACACCAAAATGCTGGGCTGCCGATCTGCCGTCAAATGACCCCAAAGCTGTAGACTGCTCCATTTCCTGATAAGAAGGGCAGATGCTGGCAGCGTCTACTTGTTGGCAGCCACCTTGCCATGGCCCTCCCAGCTCTAGTGTCTGCAGTGAGAATAAAGCCACTTATTTTCCAGGGCCCTTAGAGTACCGAAGGCTACAACTCCATCTCACAAGTGTGCACCCCCTCCTTCACACCCCTGTTCCCTGCCCTCTGCCAGCTCCAGAAAACCTGGAGAAACTTCGACTTAGAGTTGAAGAAGACAAGTAAGGAAGGAGCCAATGAACTGTGACACCCCAGACCTTGTTTCTCCCTTGTAAGGGCTTTATTTCTCTATCATCATGGTCTCAGACAGACTCTGAGGCACCATCATTTGTCTCAATTTGGCATCCTCATGACTTTTTTTTTTGTAGTGCTTTTCCTTAAACAAGAAAATATTGAGTGAGCTTTGTACAATGCCAGTTAATGTCTTAACAATAATTTAAAAATGATGCTGTTGTCTCGTTGGTACAGGGGGACCAACGGTCACAGTACAGTACAAGGAACTTCACGACAAGTTACAGCGGGACAGGCCGACGCACACGCAGGTAAGGGCAGCGACAGAGCAGTGTATGTACAGACGCCCAAGGATGTGCGGTAGGCAGCGTGCATGGGTCACACAGTGGGTTTAAATCCATCTGAGGGGCTCCGTACCTTCACCGAAATGTCGACCTCCATCCTTCCAGAGTACACACACTCTGGCCTTCTGGCCTCATGGCTTTGGCCTCATGGCCTTCTCACTACAAAAAGTTCACTGAGTTGGACAGTCTGAAGCGCTAAAAAAGACTCTTAAAAAATTAACTCTGGACAAAATAAAATTTAACCTGGAACACTCTGAACTCAACATGGAGAAACCCAACCACAAGGGAACAGTGCAAATTTAACAGAGGCAGTCAGGGTTGCGAACAAGGGTGTTTTGGAATCCCTTAAGATGTACATTTTAAAAGTCTTACATCGATTTATACCTCATTTACCCTTTTTGTTTAATATATTGTGTGTAAAAAAGATGGAGACAAAAATAGTTTTCTGGACTATGAAAAAAATTATTACAGGCACGTTTACTGTTTCATTCCCGAAACATCTCGGTTTACCAGGTTGAACATTCAGAAGCCGCAGGTTTTTTTGTTAAAAAAAAAAAAAGTCCTTTGATCTTGAGAAAGTTACATCCTTCCTTTGGGGTAGAGGTTGGTTGAAGGTGAGGGTCCGGTTATGCAAATTATAGTGATGTATTCCGGTGATAACCCATGCAAGCTGGCGGTCATGTCACAGGTGTGGCTTCTCCTCTGGTGGCTCCTCCTCACCATGCTCCTCCAAGGACACTGGGTCTCCGGGTGACTGAGACTGTGAGGCAGTAGGGGAAGGCGGGGCCCAACGGGATGGAAGGCGGCGGTTTGCTGGTCTCTCTGGTCTGGAGAAGCAGGGCTCTAGGGATGGCGCAAGTGCAGAACACGGTAGTTCCTTCAGAGAGAGAGAGAGAGAGAGAGAGAGAGAGAGAGAGAGAGAGAGAGAGAGAGAGAGAGAGAGAATTAGACCTTCAGTGTCACATGGGCAATGGCCCCAACACACTTCAAACACACTGAACAGCCCAGGATGCTTGAGTATCTGAATGATATGGCATGCGTGGAGAATGACTTAAAAGTGATCAGTAAAACATTCCACATGGACGACTGGTGACACACGACACGTGACCCTTTACACTGTGACAAAGGACATAAAGGACAGAGACGTGGGTCTTCTTGGAGGGCATCTCCAGAACTAGACTGGAGCAAAGAGAAGATGAGGTGCCAAGGGGGTCATCTTGTTCCAGTCCCATCCTTGAGCCACTGGAAGGGATCTTCGGCTACTGGGCTAGTCTCGTGGTCTACTGAGGCCCACAGAGACCTGGGGTTGCGTCCTGCTGTATTAGTGACGAGAGTCAACCACAACTCTGCCACTGTTTGTGCCAAGCTGACTGGCAGAAGGCTAAACAAACTCCCACAATGTCGGAAAAAAGTGTTGCAGACAGAAATTTTAATTGAGGTCTAGCTTTCTTTAATGATTCGTCACCGCAGTGGCAGTTTCACAAATTGTACTAGACTACACCATCCTGAGGGCTGACCGTGTGTGTGGCACACAACATTCGGCCGTGGTGCAGATCATCTATAGCTGTGTGCCCGTGTAAAAGGAATGCAGCGCTTTGTGTCCCTTGCCTGTATGTCAGGGGACAGGGAACCGTGGAATGCTGTGTCACGCGCAGTGAGAACCGTGGGTGACACCCACACAAAACTCTATATTACAGGGACGAAAGGCACAAGGAGGATGTCGTGCAAAAAGGAAGGAAGTCAAGAGGTGAACAGAAGATTTATTGGACGTGATGAACAACGGATGGAGAGATTAGGAACAGCAGGGATGGAAGGACAGATGCTGTACGATGGCTCTTGGGAGGTGACAACATGACAGAGGGTGCTCAGAGATGGCCAGTGAGGATGTCACGACCGACTGAAGGAGGCAAGGGACGCACAGGCTTCCGCAAGAGCGATGGAGTAACGGGGCAGTCCTTCTCTCATCCCCGAGGGGCCAGCAATAAAAGGAAACACTAACCCTGAGCCCTTTCCATCCTTGGTAGGCACCCTACCTAACCTAGGAGGACCTTCCCTGGGCCATTCACATCAATGGTACCGTGACAGCCAGGACGTTCCTACGGCAACCACATGGATACACATGAAGTCAAGGTGGTGCTGACCTCACTGCACAGGGCCTGGAGGAGGGTGGGCCAGGTTTGTGAAATCCAGGCCTCCGCTCCTGCTGTAGCAGTGAGCATGTGCACATCTGTTGCTGCGTGTCAGCGTGGCTGCCACCACAGGGCTATCTAGCCCTCTTCCCACTGAGGCCCAACAGAAGGAGCTCTTCTCAGGGACCGTGACACCCGCCTCACTAGCACCCGCTCGTGCAGGGAAACCCGTGCAGCCACAGTGTGCAGGAAACTAACACCTCCTTAGTAAGACACCAGCACACACAAACGAGCTCCTTGACCCAGAAACCAGTGAGGTGGCTGCATGGCCACGGCCTTTCCCAGCACTTTTGTGGCCACTCACCACCTCCCACTGCCATGGGGGACACAACTTTCATCCCCTCCCCCCAAGACAGAGTCTCACTCTGTAACAGCCCTGGCTGGGTCCACTGCCTCTGCCTCCCCAGCATTGGGATTAAAGCTGTGCACCACCATGTATAGCATCGCTCTACTTTAGTTCTTAACTTGAGGTAGATTAGGAGGGTGACTACATCCTTGACTCAAACCAAAATGTGTACTTTCTCATAGGTCTCAGTCAGTTCAGGCTCAGACAGCCATGCCCAGAGTTCTCAAAAATACAGAGAACGGGGACATCTCTGTTATTATTTATTCAGTCAGCACTTATGAACTTACTTTCTCACCAATAGACTCACTTAGAAGGACAAGAGATATCTGGGCCCATTCTTTCTGGCATGATTGTTTGAAATAAAATAAATGAGGGAAGACCCAACATATCATGCAGACCACACCCCAACACACATATGCAACTACAATGTCAGTGAGCAGTGGTGGGTGGGTTTAAAACCAGCAGAAGCTGGGCTCAAAGACAAGACATGAGCTGAGCCTGAGATAGCCCCTCCTGGCCACCGGTTGTCTCTTTTTCGAACTGCAAACTCCACGACAGGAGAAACCTCAGCAGAATCTACATGCTAAGCAGTCAACCCTGGAGGCAGCAAAGCGGGTGTCTGGGCTCAGTGACTGTTCCTGGGGGTGAGAGGGGATCTCCATAGATGGTGATGAATAAATGACCATGGGTACAGCGGCCACACACACAACTCTCTGGACGGTTGGAAGCGAGGAAGAAGGCACTTACAGTGTGAGGCAGGCAGGGCTAGAGTCCCCATGGGGCAGTTAGTAAGACAGTTTGGTTCTGGACAGACAGACAGAGAAAGGAGAGAAAAACAAAGTCGGTTGGAAAGTATGTTTCAAACAGAAGAACAGTACAAGTCCCTGCTCCAAGATGGCCTCCAGGAGAGATCGGTGGTCCCTGGATCCACTCGGAGGCAGGCTGGGTAGGGGCAGGAGGAGGTGGCCATGACCCTCAGTTCACAGGGCTGTCTTTTGCCATTTGTCAACAGACTCAAGAAGGAAGCAGAACTAAGGACAGGCAGTGGCCTCCCAGCTCTCTGACAGCGGGCACTTGACTGCACTCATGTGACGAGTGGCATGGCTGGTTACACAGCCTGACTTGTTCTGGTCACCACAAGCTAGGGCTGCCCCTGCTCAAATGTCCCCTCCACTGTACATTTAACTCTGGGAGGGAAGAAAGCCAGATCGTTCTCTTGGCACATCTTTGCCTTGCTGCCAAGCTTCAAGAGAGAGGCCAGGGTCACTTGAGGGGTGAGAGGGAACCAAGGAAGGGACACTTCCTGTCTCTCATGTGTCTCTCAGTAACAATACCACACAAGGTGCTTGGCACAGTCTAGGAAAACACCGAGGACTCCAAGGTCTGGGTGTGACAGTCAAACTCCGCCACAAATTCACCAAGATGAGACGTGGTTCCCAGTGGGCCTATTACGTGAGGTCTATCCAAACGGGAATGATTCTGCTGGTACCCAAAACAAGCAAACTCCTGAGTGATGGGAAGAGGAGCCCACGGCCTTGAAATGCTGCCACTGAGCCTCCCTTGGACCCTGAATTCAACTAACTGCCTGTGTTCTTGTTGTGACACTCAGCTTGTTTGGTTGCCAACAAGGGGCAGGGGGAGGGGTGTAAGGACCTAAGCACATACTTTCCAGGGAACAAGGGCAGTGCCCAGTGACCTGAAGTGACAGCATGGGTTCTGCACCACAGGGCTTTTGATCCCATTAAGCTATGTGCTGTGCATTCACTGTGAAGGATACAAAGGTTCTTTGGTTCCCAAACTTAATTTCCACTTGGTCTCTAATAGGAGCAGAAACTCAAGGCAGCCAATCAACGATGCTTTAAAAGAGCTCTATTTTAAATGAAGGCAGAGTATTCCTATATAAACAGACCCCACCCCCACCTGCAAGCCATAGGAGCTTCTCCAAGCGCTCCTGAGGTTTGGCGAAAAGACCAGAGAAGACACCATTTGTTAGCTGAGGACTCTCATCCTAGGATGGCCGTTCTTTTCAGCGCATGTAACAAAGCTGTCCCTAAAACTCAGTCTTTGGGAAGAACAGCTCACGGGTTTGCCCTTTCAGTGGGTAACTGTCCAAGTCCGAATGGCTGGCTTGACCCACTCCTGGTGTGAACCCTGTATTTTGAGTTAAGTTCTCCTCTGAGGGTTGGACTGGGAACCTCGTCATTCCTCCCCTGTGAGCAATTTGAGGCAAGTGGCAAAGGAAATCCACCTTTCTCCTCATGTCACCCAGGAAGCCAGAGCTACTGCTGCTCGTGGAAGCGGCGGCCAGCCTGGGGGCAAAGATGCTGTCTTCTGCCCCGCCCTTGCTGTATGTGTCTGGCTGGGCTTGGATGATGCTTACGTGAACTTGTGCACACCCAGGCTCCTAGGAGTTGTGGTCACGTGATCACTCATTGGCGGGACCCGCCCTGTCAACACTGCGTTCATTAACAGTGAGGTGCAAATCTCCACCCGCCGCCACCACTCAGTACCAGGCGGCTTCACTCTGCTGTGGACACAGGGTTGTCTTTTTTTTTTTTTTTTTTTTTTTTTTTTTTTTTTTGAGACAGGATCTCATCATGGAGCCTTGGATGCCCTA